>NC_059354.1:937500-1187500 GCF_019703515.2 Myxocyprinus asiaticus | reverse complement strand
TTCTTCCACACGTTTTCCTTCCACTCAATTTTCTGTTAATGTGCTTGGATACAGCACTCTGTGAACAGCCAACTTATTTGGCAATGAATGTTTGTGGCTTACCCTCCTTGTGAAGGGTGTCAATGATTGTCTTCTGGACAACTGTCAGATCAGCAGTCTTCCCCATGATTGTGTAGAGACCATTTTGAAGGCTCAGGAAACCTTTGCAGGTGTTTTGAGTTGATTAGCTGACTGGCATGTCACCATATTCTAATTTTTTGAGATAGTGAATTGGTGGGTTTTTGTTAAATGTGAGCCAAAATCATCACAATTAAAAGAACCAAAGACTTAAACTACTTCAGTCTGTGTGCATTGAATTTATTTAATACACGAGTTTCACAATTTGAGTTGAATTACTGAAATAAATGAACTTTTCCACGACATTCTAATTTATTGAGATTTATTATATATATATATATACACACACACACATATATATATATATATATATATATATATATATATATATATATACACACACACACACATATATGTATATATATATATATATATATATATATATATACACACACACACACATATATGTATATATATATATATATATATATATATATATATATATATATATATATACACACACACACACACACACACACACACACACACATATATATATATATACATATATATACAGTGGTGTGAAAAAGTGTTTGCCCCTTTCCTGATTTCTTATTTTTTTGCATGTTTGTCGCACTTAAATGTTTCAGATCATCAAACAAGTTTAAATATTAGTCAAAGATAACACAAGTAAACACAAAATGCAGTTTTTAAATGAAGGTTGTTATTATTAAGGGAAAACAAAATCCAAACCTACATGGCCCTGTGTGAAAAAGTGTTTGCCCCACCTGTTAAAACATAACTTAACTGTGGTTTATCACACCTGAGTTCAATTTCTCTAGCCACACCCAGGCCTGATTACTGCCACACCTGTTCTCAATCAAGAAATCACTTAAATAGGACCTGCCTGACAAAGTGAAGTAGACCAAAAGATTTTCAAAAGCTAGACATCATGCCGAGATCCAAAGAAATTCAGGAACAAATGAGAAAGAAAGTAATTGAGATCTATCAGTCTGGAAAAGGTTATAAAGCCATTTCTAAAGCTTTGGGACTCCAGAGAACCACAGTGAGAGCCATTAACCACAAATGGCGAAAACATGGAACAGTGGTGAACCTTCCCAGGAGTGGCCAGCCGACCAAAATTACCCCAAGAGCGCAGCGACGACTCATCCAAGAGGTCACAAAAGACCCCACAACAACATCCAAAGAACTGCAGGCCTCACTTGCCTCAGTTAAGGTCAGTGTTCATGACTCCACCATAAGAAAGAGACTGGGCAAAAATGGCCTGCATGGCAGAGTTCCAAGACGAAAACCACTGCTGAGCAAAAAGAACATTAAGGCTCGTCTCATTTTTGCCAGAAAACATCTTGATGATCCCCAAAACGTTTGGGAAAATGCTCTGTGGACTGACGAGACAAAAGTTGAACTTTTTGGAAGGTGTGTGTCCCATTACATCTGGCGTAAAAGTAACAACGCATTTCAGAAAAAGAACATCATACCAACAGTAAAATATGGTGGTGGTAGTGTGACGGTCTGGGGCTGTTTTGCTGCTTCAGGACCTGGAAGACTTGCTGTGATAAATGGAACCATGAATTCTGCTGTCTACCAAAAAATCCTGAAGGAGAATGTCCGGCCATCTGTTCGTGACCTCAAGCTGAAGCGAACTTGGGTTCTGCAGCAGGACAATGATCCAGAATACACCAGCAAGTCCACCTCTGAATGGCTGAAGAAAAACAAAATGAAGACTTTGGAGTGGCCTAGTCAAAGTCCTGACCTGAATCCTATTGAGATGCTGTGGCATGACCTTAAAAAGGCAGTTCATGCTCAAAAACCCTCCAATGTGGCTGAATTACAACAATTCTGCAAAGATGAGTGGGCCAGAATTCCTCCACAGTGCTGTAAAAGACTCATTGCAAGTTATTGCAAACGCTTGATTGCAGTTGTTACTGCTAAGGGTGGCTCAACCAGTTATTAGGTTTAGGGGGCAATCACCTTTTCACACAGGGCCATGTAGGTTTGGATTTTGTTTTCCCTTAATAATAACAACCTTCATTTAAAAACTGCATTTTGTGTTTACTTGTGTTATCTTTGACTAATATTTAAACTTGTTTGATGATCTGAAACATTTAAGTGTGACAAACATGCAAAAAAATAAGAAATCAGGAAGGGGGCAAACACTTTTTCACACCACTGTATATATATATATATATATATATATATATATAGATAGATAGATAGATATATATATACACACACACACACATATATATATATATATATATATATATATATATAATTCCATGGGGAAATACTTGTATAATTTTATTTCACATTTTAGTATAATAGTAAAGTCATTAAAACTATGGAATAACATAGATGGAACTATGAGAATTATGTTGTGACTAAACAAAATCCAAAAATAAATCAAAACTGTGTTATATTTTAGCATCTTCAAAGTAGTCACCCTTTGCCTAGAATTTTCAGAAATGTACTCTTGACATTTTCTTAACCAACTTCTTGAGGTATCACCCTGGGATGCTTTTTAAACAGTATTGAAGGAGTTCCCATCTATATGCTGGGCACTGGTTGCTTTTCTTTATTATTTGGTCCAAGTCATCAATTTCAAAAAAGTTTTTTCCTTTTTTATTAAATTTTAAATTTATAATGAAATAAATTAATATGGTGGCACAATTATATTTTTGTTTACAAAACAAATCAAGTGTATACAAATAATAATAATAATAACAATAATACTAATAACGAAAATAAAAAGAATAGCATAAAATATTTGAATGACAAGTGGGCATCTTCAGAACTTTTACAACAAAATATATTTTACAAATAAATCCAACAATTTCTAAGCTTTTTATTTTTCTTTCTTATCAGGGCCTTTGTAAATTATTTTAATTTATTCTTAAATACTATAAACAGTGGGGGAGATTTGGAAAATCTGTATGGATGAAGTGTTTTGCCAATCTGATAATATTATCCAAAAAAAAAAAAACATTATAAGCAATCCTCTTTATGTGTACCATATTTTATATCTTCAAAGAAGAACGTAACAGCAATCTTTTTCTATTAACCAAACGTGCACTTTTTTTTTTTCCAAAAGGCAGTTGAATATTCACACACACAAAATATGTTCCATAGACTCAGTAGAGGAATTACAAAATTTACAAAGAGTATTTTGAATTTAAAGACTAACTGACCCTTCGCTAAGACCCGCCTAAAAGCGATTCTGACAAATCTAAAAAGACCATGTTATGGATTAAACTGTGTCAGCTCTCATTTCCGAAAGAACATATAAAATCTGCAACGATACCTTCATTTGCTCCAAGATAAATTAAAGCTAATAACCGAGCGTTAATTAATGTACTGATTCTATTCATAGTAAAAGCGATAGTAAATAAACAGTTCACAGGATCAAAATGAGTGTTATGTGAAGATATAAACAGCTCTGTTCACTTAGGCCAATGTTATTAGATTTGTGATCGCTATTAAATGTTTAATTTTTTTTCTTTTTAACCCGCAGAGGTCGACGGAGGCGCCGGTGCATCCTGCTGGATTTTTTTCCTCATTACAATGCAAACAACTTAAAATATTCCATCATTTTTGGGCATACAGATAAGTGTAAGAAATCATTAGAAACTATAAAGGGTCTACTTTTATTTGTGTACACTCACAATAACAACAAAACCATGTGCTTTTGTAAAATAAAGAAAATAAACAGGGTGCGCATGCAGCCGTCTCTGTCTCCGCCAGCAACTTTCTGAAACACGTCACAAAAATCAACTGAAACTCCGCAAATACTTATCAGACAAACATGAAACATATGTCTAAAGAAAGCTTAAAATGTCTACATTTAAATAAAACAATTCAAATTTAAAACAAATGTTCTCCTGCAATGTAATCTGTATGAAACAAAGCGATGTACAGTTTCTCCTGGCTCAGCTAATTTATCCCTCATGTGATCACACCCACCAGCAGAGCGCGCTATTCATACGGTAATGTGCTGAGGCGATCAATGCAAATGGTAAACGCCCCCAACAGTGCCTTAAAAAACATCAAGTTCATTCACTTTTCTGCACATTTGGAAGATGGCACGCTACACAGGTGAGGAAGCTCCTGGATAGTGACGAAGAGTTCACATTTTCCTCAGAAGAGCGGAAATCCGAAGAGGAACGTTTGCATTTTGAAGAGCGACTTGATCCAGCCGAGGATACAATTTCGGATGACTAAGTCATTTAGTTTTACTTACATATTAGTTGACATGCTATTTTATATAAACATGGACATATTTTACTAGTTGGACTATTTCCAGACTTGCCAGCCAGTATTCAAAGTATTGAAATTTCAAATATGTCTTAATAGGCAAGTTTTAGTTACATTTAAATGTTGCTTTGGCTAAAGCAGGTATTTAAATTGTATGCTGTATGATATAAATATGATATGTAATATGATATCAAAATAATATGAATGTTTAGATATTTTCTTTACTAGAAACGTTACTTTCTCAAAAATACAAACACGTACATACATGTTCACATATTATTGTAGCCCAGTTTGTGCTGAATAGTGTTATCAGACTTCAGCCATTAATATGTTTTTAAGCAACTGAAAAAAGCACAAATGTCAAGGCGTCAAAATTTCTCCAGGGCCCAAAACACCCTCAGACCCCAGAGGGTTAAGTGACTGCAACAATTGTTTGCCTTGATTCTCATTCACAGTCTCCACAGTTTTTAATCAGATTACTGTGTAATTTATTTTACAAAAAACTTCAGATAAATATGCATTACAATGTCACTCTTCATTGCAGCCCATGTCCAAATATTACCATTCCATTTATTAAAGTACTTAGCCAAAAAACGCACCGTCCACGGCAATTTTCCATTCATTCCAATGGGGAGTTCTGCAGAGCTTGTCAGAGCGAGCGACCATAACTAAGGGTGGCAGAGCAAATGTTTTTGTTCGTCCTATTTATTAGTGTTCAAGCACTGAATGTGCAGAGACCCTATTGTTCTTCTAAGGATTATTATTATTAGGGCCCAAGCACTGAAAGTGCAGAGACCCTATTGTTCTTCTAAAGCCATATGTCTATCCCAGTGGCAATTAAGTTTAATCAGACGCAGTACCAGAAATGTCCAATAAATGGCAGCCAAGCTCCATTGTTGAATGTTTCCCAAAACACCACTTCTCATTCCCTTCCAGGATTTTGCATGTCGTGTCTAGAAGGGATCCCTTTCTTACGTTATGTATATGAAGTATGTGTAACTACATTCTTCAGTTAACTATGTTTCTCATTTCATGTGTTTCAGCTATTTGGAGTTTCTATTTCATCTGATCTGTGTATATTTTGATTGCCGATCCAGCACTGAAATGTGTTATGAATTTTATGATAAATGTTCATTGTGGCTGTTATTCGTGTCCTTTAGTGTCAGCAGATTTTTCTGCAGCTCACGTTCTTTTCCGGGAAATAGAAAAGCAAAATGCACATTGTGATGGCCTTCTCGGCCGTATTGTTTGTGTGTGTGTAGAGTGTGTGTTTTGTCTTTATCTCTCTCTCTCTCTCTCTCTAAATCACTCTCAGGTGTGGGGTAACCAGGTGAGCTGAGTGTTTATGGGGAGCACTGAGCACGCAGTGTGTTTCCTTCCTATATAAACCGAGTGTTCCATGGTTGGATTGTGCGATGGTAGACGGGCGAGCTGTGCCATTTTGGTGAAAGAATCTCTTATTGTACATAAAATAATTAATATTCATGAGTTTGCAGCACTGCCACCCAAAGTACAGTTTTCCTAGAGTTTATTTTTATTTAGAACTAACTTTGTGTTCATGTTCCCTTTTGAATGGCTTATTCCAGCTGTTACAAAGTTGATAGGCCTACAGGATTTTATTAGCAGAATAACACTGGATATGCATGCAGCCTCCATCCATGGGTACACTTAAAAAAAATAAAGCAATCTGGCCTGCATAATGTGAAGTTTATTCCAGATTGCCAGTTTTATGTCAAGGTAAGGAATATTTTGAATTTGTTGATGTGTTTAATAGACAATGTCTTGATACTCTGGAGATATTTTTTTTTTTTTTTTTATGTTGGCAAATTAGTAGAAAAATGGTTACTATGTGGTTCCAGTGGAAATGCAGTTGTATAGTTGCAAATTAATGGATATTTATAATTTGATTGTGACTCCAATTAATAAACTAGTACTTGTTGCAATGAAGCTTGTTACCTTAACCATAAGAACTACGCATGGGCGCTTGCTTTGGTGTTGCCACCCATCATAGTCTGCATGCCACCCCCTTGCCAACCTATGAAAAACTTTCGACATCTGCCTCTGGTAAACGTCTCTTCCACTTTGTGCGTTCACTATCAAAATCCTTCTAAACTTTCACGGGACCACAGACAGCACACATGCATCGCAGCTAGCGTTTAATCTTCACCCTGCGTGCTGCAAATAAGACAAAGAAAACAAACACATTTATACAAAGAATCCCTAACATTCCCTTAAAATCCCCATTAGTTGTGTAATAAAATGTGATTAGAATTTGAAGTGCTATTAATACAGTAGGCTACAAATCTGAAAATGGCAATATATGCTGAACACTTGTATGCAGAAAGTGTTCATAAATGTTTTTACTGATATAAAAATGTCAATTATATAAGTAGATATATGCAATATACAGAATATGACAATATGACAAATGACAATTTTCATATATGTATCATGCTTTTTTAAACACTTGTGGAATTTAAATGTGTACATAAATGCACAAATATATGAACTCTAATTGTATTTTTCATATATGGCCATATCCCAGATTTAAATATCAGACAATGTAATAATGACAACAGGCCTAATTATTGAATCCTCATTTGTGTTTTTAGCTTACAGATTTATTGTAAGTCTATTTTAAACTACGATATGTTTTACTGCATTCTCTGAGGCAGAACATGTTAATACAAAAATAATTAAGGGTCTTTCAATACCCAGAGCATTCACCTAAATGTTTCTCACAAAATTTGAGAAAAGCAGCAGCAAATTCAGCTAGCCAAAATACATGGCCATTTCCTAACTACACCGTAATTTCATGACCAAACTTTTGTTGTGGCAATGCAACTGATTATGTTGTGATAACCGGAAAAGTTAAATTCTTGTATTCATTGCCACAACGTAACTTTGGAACGGTGCCAGTCCATCATGACAAAATTGTGGCAAGGTCGTGGATCAATAGTGTCACACGTGCAGGGGGGGGACACTGACTATGCTAAATTGCAAATGGATTTTTGATATATCGAGTGGTGTTGCCATGGCGACGTGATAAATTAACGTAAAAAAAAAATAGGAAAAAGTGTCTCATATTTTCTGCGTACATAGTGTTATTTACATCAAAATTGAGCCAAATGTTTGGCCTTGAGGGCTGATCACATTTTGTGGCTATTACGAGTCAAGGTCATAGCGCCACCAACTGGCGGAAGGAAGTGTGGCACGTTTAACAGACTTTGAAATAGCCATCTTATGTTTACATGAATTGCTTCAAAATTGTTTAGAATAATGTCAAGACGCTTCTTATGTAAATTTGTAAAGGGATATTTGATATCTTAAATACTGTTGCTATGACAATGCATTAATTGTTATTATTCCTTTCTTCCTAAATTTGGGTGTTTTTGAAGCATTTGGCATGCTTAAAATTTCATGAAATTTTGCACACACAGAGTTGTTGCAAATATTTCTGGACAAAAGTTCATGCATGGGCATGAAGGGGGGCTCTGTAGCACCCATTTTAAAACAGGTGTGTAAGATGACCTCTGTAGCAGCCCCATTTTCACCTACTGTTACCAAAATTGGTACATATATAGTTCTCAGCAAGCCAGACAACATTCGTAATTATAGTTGTGGTGGTGGGGGCGTGGTCGAGCATTCGTACGGAGAGAGAGAGAAAGCGGTAAGGGTGCACATACACCTGAGCCTTATAATGTCTAACACCTGTTTCTAATTGCAGTAAGCATTGGGGAGAGTGATATAAAGGGACCACGCCAGAGACAAGGGAGAGAGAGCAACTGGTCAGAAAGAAACTGTGTGAAACTGTGACCTAATGAGTCTTGTGCTGAAAAGCGATCTTTAGTTTAAGTAAGTCATACTTTTGAGTTGAAGAACCCAGTTCCCTGTGTCCTCCTTTCCCTTCCCAGCTTTACAGAAAATTATACCGTAATATCTATAAAGTCTTAGTCATCATTGTGTTGTTTGATTAAATACAATTAGGAAGTGTGTATAACAATAAGTAATTAAATAATAATTGTATTTAGAAACCCAGTGAGAAAGCTGAATGCGACTGTGGCAAGGAACACAAAACTCCATAAGATGTTGGTTAATGGAGAAAAATAACATTGGGAGAAACCAGGCTCACTGTGGACGCCAGTTCCCCTCTGGCTAACATCATGAATATAATGTCAATATTACTTATTTATGTGCAGTGCAATTCATGGTTTAAAATTATTAAACTAATTAAGTGTTAAGGGCCAGTGTTTAAACAATTATTTTGTAAGAACTGCAAGATTAATGACTAATGTCTTTGAATTTCATCCTGGATTAACTGCAGAAGTTCATATAGATGCATTGTCCTTTGATAGTTGGCTGATGAAGGCTTTTGTTGGCAATTTATTGATAGCCTATGTATTCCATTTTAAGAGTGTAGTCCATCATTAGACCAAGGTAATGCAGGCCGAGATCAGTGAGGTGCTACGCAGTTCAACCAGATGGTAATTTCGGTGAGGTCTATCCTAAATCCAAGGTTCAGACAATGGCATATGAAGTATCCCATGTCTTATGGTTGGAGTTGGCATCAGTTCATCCTCTGACGTCCATCGTAATAGACTGAAGTGATGTCTTGCTGGCACCGGCTGCATTTTGTCATCATCTCTCAGAGACCCGTAGCAGTGGAGTCCGATACAAAGCAGGAATGGAGCTGGATCCAGCCGGTTCGATATCGAACGGTGTTGCCATGGCGAGGCATTAATGTCGAAAATGGGAAACAGGAAGTCTCTCATATCTTCTGTGTGCAATGTGTGATTAAGATCCAAACTGAGATGTATGTTTAGTCTTGGGGACTAATAACATGGATTTGACTATTTTGGGTCACGGTCATAACACCACCACCTGGCAGCAGGAAGTCTGGCTCTTACAACAGACTTTAGAATAGTCCTCTTATATTTACTCAAATTGCTTCAAAATTATTTTGAATAATGTCAAATGCTAAATATATGTGTCCACCTTGCATTGTTTTCCGAAAGCCACCAGGTGGAAATGGACCAGTTGTGCTTGGGCCCGCTGCTTGCAGCTATATTTGGTTTTGTTTTTAACTCTCATTTATCGCTTGTTCTTCCAGATTAACATTTTTATTTGTTCAAACATAACAGAACAAAGCAAAATATACATGCACAGAGTCAATCATTATCCCCCTTAATCCACATTAATTCCCTATCTCCCTCAAAGCCCCCAGCTCCCAAAAAACATTCCTGTGGTCCAAGCCTGAGTATCCACCTTTTTTCGGACTTCTCCATGGGCAGCACCATTGCGGCGAGAGACTTCCTCTCGGATGCTCAACACTTTCGCTTAGTTGTTGTTATCAGCTAGACTAATGTTACTGGTGATGGCGAGCAGCTAAGGGTCTGGATAATTATGTTATAGGGTGTTATGACAACTACAGGTGGCTTAAAAACTACTAGAAAATGAATGTCACAACGATAAGCCCCCCAAAAGCTACCAATGCTGAAACATTCCAAATCAAACAAGATGTAATAATCAGAGGTTGCATTAAACTAATTCTCACTTAGTCACTTGCCTTTTTTTTTTAAACATTGATAATTCCAAATACTGTCCATCATTTAGGAAGATAACAAAGATGAAAAACATTTAAACCAAGCCTTTGTTTTATTAATCATCTTTACAAGGTTCATATCTCATGTCATGCGTGCATGTGAATGAGGGAGAGACCAAGTTGTTCTCAGCGGAGTGCGTGAGAAGGCGGCACTTGTTAAAGCAGAAATAATGCAAAGGTTTGTGCCTCAAATCTGAAGATTTTTAAATCCAACCAATTATGACCATATGTCCTCTTTTCACAGATGTTTCCTCTTTTTTTCTAACCTTAAAATGCAACCAGTCGGGATTTCTAGATTCCCTAAATGTCTGCGATTTGGCTGTTTTCATATTGAACTGCTCAACAAAAAAACGTAATTAAATCTAGCGCATCATATACGTGAATTCTCTCTCTCTGCGTGCGGTATGTATGTCTGTCTCTCTCTCTCTCTCTCTCTCTCTCTCACACACACACACACACACACACACACACACACACACACACACACACAGGGCGCGTATAGAGAGTGCTAGAGCCCAGTAACTTTACCACGTAATTGTGTGTGATTGTGTACTTATCTATTCAGGGATTCCCGTTGAAACTGAATGTCTACACGCGGCCTTTAGTGAGAAAGGGATTTAAGTTAAGTAAATCCAGACTGTTCACTCATTTTTGACTGTTTTTAGTGATATTTCAGTGCTTGGTAATGGGAATAAGCTGCAAAGCGGAAGTATGTAGCATCCGCATTGGAAGAACATAATGGGTAATTTCGCTGCCTGTGGAAAAAGGTGGATACACATATAAACACAAAGAGAAAAAAAGGTTTCTCTCCACATGGCCCTCACAGAGACCCTTCCAGAAAGGTCATGTATTTGTCCCATTTCTTACCATATGCATCTAATCTGCCAAGCTGTTTGTAGGACAACTTTTTAATTGCCGCCACCCTGCCCAATTCAGTGAACCATTCTTGAAATGAGGGAGTGCTAATTTACTTCCATCCTCTAAGAATTGTTTGTCTGCAAATCATTACACTAGTTTGGACCCAGCTTTTTATGTTTGTCACCTACTTTAATAACCAATCACCCAATATACATAGTCTAGGGCAGAATGAAATATGATTAACTAAAACCTCACAGATAAAATTCTGGACTCAACCAGAATTCTTGAATCTTGGCGCAGAACCACAGAGCATGGGCTATGTCTCCACTCTCTAACTGACATCGGCAGCAGGTAGTTGTGTCTTTTGAACCAAGCCTAAACAATCTAGGAGGGAGTCCAATAGAAATTATGCAAAATCTTAAACTGAATAAGGTGTGCCTTGCATCCCAATTTTTTTATTTCCCACTCCCCATACTCCAATACCAATTTCAAATCTCTTTCCCATAACCTCTGAAGAGCTGTTAAGGCCCCATCACCAAGACTCTGAATCAGCAAGGAATAATACGGGAGGTCACGTGACGCCATGAGAGGAGCAGACGTGTTAACGACGAGCTCTGTGTGCTTTTCTAGTTTTTTATTATTTTTGTGTTATAAATCGGTGAGATTCGACACATCCTTCTACATATTTAGTCAACATGGCAAAGAATTCAAAATCCTCGGGCTCTGGAGATATTAAAAGACACTTACATGCTCAAGCTGATACCTCAGATAGGCCCGCAGACCAGGGACTCAGTTTGGATTGTGCGGCGGGAGAAATTCAGCGTCAACTGGTGAGCATGTCTGTGATGCTGACGAAAGTTGTTGCAGACTTGGAGGATCTTGTTGTAATATGTCAACTGATTACGGCGATGGAATAAAATTCTCTGACATCGAGAGACGGATCGATTATCTGGAGTCATCGGAGAGGGAATTGGCTGCTAATCCGCTGGCAACCAAGGCAGATTTACAACACATTTTTGAAAATCTGGAAGACCTTGAGAACCGCGATAGGAGGAATAATGTGCAAATTGTTGGAATTCCTGAGTTTGAGGAGGACAGATATGGTGAAATTCCTAGACGAGCTCTTCCCAAGTCTGCTCGACATAACAGGCCATAAGCTGGAAATCGAGCGAGCTCACAGAGTCCCTGCTCGGAGACCCGCTGAGGAAGACAGGCCCCAATCAATTCTGGCCAAATTTCTCAGATCATCCGATAAAGATCTTGTGTTAAATGAGACAAGGAGCAAAGGAACGCTTTCTTGGAAGAATCACAACATTTTCTTGTTCCCAGACTTTGTGAATTAGACGAGAGAAATGCGATCGATTCAAGGAATGCAAGAAACTCTTACATCAACAGAAGATCGCTTTTGCTCTGATGTTTCTGGCCAAATTGAGAACAGATACATATAAGGATGGCCGCAAAGTATTTACACGTCCCAAGCAAGCACAGTCCTTCACAGAAACACTGGGTGTGTAAGCCATTTGGTGTTTCTCATGTGGCTCCAGAGTGGAATGACTCACTGTACTTACTCTTGGCTGTCTAAGGAAGCTGGGCTGCATTTTTTGTTTCGGTTTGTGTTGGTTTCCGCCTAGCGGCTGGAGTTTGTTTTGTGGAATAACACTCCTTCAAGAAACTCTTACATCAATGGAAGATCGCTTTTACACTGAAGTTCCCGGCCAGATTGAGAATGGATACGAAGGATGGCCGCAAAATATCTATATGTCCACAACAAGTGATTTCTTTTATAAAGCTGATGGACTGAGGAAGTCATGGTGTGTTTTTATGTGGCCTCCAAGTGAATTTGACTTTCTCAATACACTCTTGACCGCCCGAGGAACTGAGACACCTGTTTTGTTTCTTTTTGTGCTGGTTCCGCCTAGCGGCTGGAGTTTGTTTTGTGGAATAACACTCCTTCAGCACAGTTATGAATGAATCTGCAGCAGATGACGTAATTCTCCCAATGTCCTGCAAAAATACTCCACAAAACAATCTCCAGCTAACAGGAGGCATAAGCATAAGCCTCCTGTCAGCTGGAGATTGTTTTGTGGAGTATTTTTGCAGGACATTGGGAGAATTACGTCATCTGCTGCACTCATTAACAGCCGGCTCACTGAACACTCATTTGACTCATTTGATATTTTTTTATTTATTTTATTATTACTTTATGTATGTATAATATATATATATATACAGGTGCATCTCAATAAATTAGAATGTCATGGAAAAGTTCATTTATTTCAGTAATTCAACTCAAATCGTGAAACTCATGTATTAAATAAATTCAATGCACACAGACTGAAGTAGTTTAAGTCTTTGGTTCTTTTAATTGTGATGATTTTGGCTCACATTTAACAAAAACCCACCAATTCACCATCTCAAAAAATTAGAATATATCATAAGACCAATACAAATAACATTTTTAGTGAATTGTTGGCCTTCTGGAAAGTATGTTCATTTACTGTATATGTACTCAATACTTGGTAGGGGCTCCTTTTGCTTTAATTACTGCCTCAATTCGGCGTGGCATGGAGGTGATCAGTTTGTGGCACTGCTGAGGTGGTATGGAAGCCCAGGTTTCTTTGACAGTGGCCTTCAGCTCATCTGCATTTTTTGGTCTCTTGTTTCTCATTTTCCTCTTGACAATACCCCATAGATTCTCTATGGGGTTCAGGTCTGGTGAGTTTGCTGGCCAGTCAAGCACACCAACACCATGGTCATTTAACCAACTTTTGGTGCTTTTGGCAGTGTTGGCAGGTGCCAAATCCTGCTGGAATATGAAATCAGCATCTTTAAAAAGCTGGTCAGCAGAAGGAAGCATGAAGTGCTCCAAAATTTCTTGGTAAACGGGTGCAGTGACTTTGGTTTTCAAAAAACACAATGGACCAACACCAGCAGATGATATTGCACCCCAAATCATCACAGACTGTGGAAACTTAATACTGGACTTCAAGCAACTTGGGCTATGAGCTTCTCCACCCTTCCTCCAGACTCTAGGACCTTGGTTTCCAAATGAAATACAAAACTTGCTCTCATCTGAAAAGAGGACTTTGGACCACTGGGCAACAGTCCAGTTCTTCTTCTCCTTAGCCCAGGTAAGACGCCTCTGATGTTGTCTCTGGTTCAGGAGTGGCTTAACAAGAGGAATACGACAACTGTAGCCAAATTCCTTGACACGTCTGTGTGTGGTGGCTCTTGATGCCTTGACCCCAGCCTCAGTCCATTCCTTGTGAAGTTCACCCAAATTCTTGATCGATTTTGCTTGACAATCATAAGGCTGCAGTTCTCTCGGTTGGTTGTGCATCTTTTTCTTCCACACTTTTTCCTTCCACTCAACTTTCTGTTAACATGCTTGGATACAGCACTCTGTGAACAGCCAGCTTCTTTGGCAATGAATGTCTGTGGCTAACCCTCCTTGAAGGGTGTCAATGATTGTCTTCTGGAAAACTGTCAGATCAGCAGTCTTCCCCATGATTGTGTAGCCTAGTGAACCAAACTGAGAGACCATTTTGAAGGCTCAGGAAACCTTTGCAGGTGTTTTGAGTTGATTAGCTGATTGGCATGTCACCATATTCTAATTTTTTGAGATAGTGAATTGGTGGGTTTTTGTTAAATGTGAGCCAAAATCATCACAGTTAAAAGAACCAAAGACTTAAACTACTTCAGTCTGTGTGCATTGAATTTATTTAATACACGAGTTTCACAATTTGAGTTGAATTACTGAAATAAATGAACTTTTCCACAACATTCTAATTTATTGAGATGCACCTGTATATATATAATTTTTTTTTTTTGTTTTGTGGAGGAACACACCTTCGAGACAGTTCTGTGAATGAATCTACACGTTCTTTGTGTTTATTCTACCTATTGGCTGAGGTTTGTTTTACAAAGTATTTTCTATTATGTAATTTTGCCTCACAAAAGTTGTGCAGAAGCACCAGACTTGGGCAATCTGATGGCAAAGTTGTCGCGGGGGCTCTCGTAGGTATACATGGACCTTTTGAGTTTAGAGGGATGGACACTGGTTGGTGCTGTTGTGCGCAGGGTTAATGCGCAATTTGTCTTTTTTCTGTTTGTTTGGTTGCACTAATGTTGAAATGTGGTCTTTAAAATCTTGTTTTTGACACACAATTTATTTTTTCTATTATATCAAAATGTCAAATGTTAATATGAGTGGGTTATCTTTCTCCATGTGGAATGTGAATGGGTTGGGGCACCCCATAAAAAGAAGGAAGGTTATTTCTTTTCTTATACGCAAGACATATGACATAGTGTTTCTTCAAGAAACACATCTTTCCTCACAGGAAGCTGAAAAATTTGGGAAGATATAGGGTGGATATGTTTTCTTTAGTGCTGGCTCAAGTAAGAGCAGGGGAGTCATTACATTGATAAGTAAACATCTACAAATCAAATGTCTCAAACAGATTAAAGATAGATTAGGAAGAGTCATTATTATTTTAGCAGAAATTCAGGGGCAAAGGTTGGTTTTGGCTAATATTTACGCACCTAAAACTGATGATCAGGGCTTTTTTTATAGATTTTGAAGGGATGTTGCAAGCCGCTGGCACACCTCATGATATAATATTGGGAGGAGACTTCAATCTTTTAATGGACTCAGTCCTTGATCATAGTGAAGCAAAAGTGTGCAAGCCCCCTAGACCAACACTGACGGTCACAGAATGTGTGAAAATCTTGGTCTTGCAGATATTTGGTGACTTTTGAACCCATCTGATAGAGACTATACATTCTTTTCATCCGTCCATAAGATTTATTCAAGAATAGATTTTTTATATAAGTCCCTCATTTCATCTGTTGTTGATTGCTTAATTGGAAACTTATCTTAGTCTCAGATCATGCCCCGGTGAATTTAGAGGTGTTGCCAAATATGGAGAAAAAGAAATCATATGTATCATGTATCCCTTTTGCAAAATCCTGATTACCAACAAATGTTAAAGACTGAAATCAATGTCTATTGTGGCCGTGGATTGGGAGGCACTCAAGGCAGTTCTTAGGGGTCGGATCATACAGTATGACTCATTCATCAAAAATTCCAAAGCACGAGAACTCGTGGAGTTGGAAAGGAATATTAGAAGTGCAGAGGCAGAGCTGAAGTGCCAAATTGACCCGGCTAAAATGCAGATATAATACTATTTTGTCGTGGAAAGTGGAGTTTTGGTTATTCAGGGCAAGACAAAGCAGGGAAGCTTTTGGCTAGATATATAAAGCAGAGAGAGTTTTTTTTCAACCATTCACTCAGTGAAATCTGCTGGTGGTGAAATTTTTACCTCTGCCATTGATATTAATAATGCCTTTAAAGAGTTCTATCTATACGTGTTCATCTACTGATGAAGATATTAGAAACTTTGTGGAACCATTAGAACTCCCTAAATTGACAACTGAGCAAAAAAATTATCTTGATTCTAAGATAATCTTGGAGGAAACTGACCTTGACGAGGTAATTAAGGCATTACCTACAGGCAAGGCTCCAGAGCCAGATGGTTTTGCCACTGACTTTTTTAGATCTTATGCTATAGAACTGGCTCCAATTTTGTTAGAAGTTTATACGGAATCATTAAAGAATGGAAAGCTTCTGCCAACCATGACACAAGCCCGGATCAGTTGGATTCTTAAAAATGACAAAGATCCAAGCGAGTGTATATGTTACCATACAATTTCCCTGATCCAGCTAGATGTAAAAATGTTGTCAAAAATTCTTGCTAATCGATTAAGTTATGACATCTCTTATACATATAGATCAAGTGGGGTTTATTCGGGGTCATAGCTCTTCTGATAACTTTAGGCGTTTCATCAATATCAAGTGGTCAGTGGCGAATGATCAGACTCCGGTCGTTGCCATCTCATTTGACGCCAAAAAGGCATTTGATATGGTAGAATGGGATTATCTTTTTAAGATTTTGGAAATGTATGGGTTTGGGAGTACATTTATTGGTTGGATCAAGTTACTTTATAGACACCCTATAGCAGCGGTACAAACAAATGGATTAATTAAAGATTATTTTACTCTGGATAGGCTTTCCCCATTCTGTCTTGCCCTGGAACCATTATCAGCCGCGATAAGAAAGGAGAATGATTTTCCAGGGGTGGTGGCGGGAGGTGTGGCGCATAAGATTCTGCTTTATGCAGATTATATTTTATTATTTGTCTCTGACCCTACTAGATCTATGCCTTGCCTCCACAGAATTATTAATTAGGTTGGCTTGGGAAAGATGTACCCCCCTGGGGGGTAAAACGGGCCCAAATATGCCCCATAGGAATACTATGGCAAGGGTCTCACCCATGAAAACAACTGTTTTTTCCCTACTATGACAAGATCCTTTATTTTGTGGGATCATATCTCCCAATCAAAATGTCGTAGAGACATGGGGGTGGGCTCATTTCACTCGGGCTAACAATCAGTCTTTAAGTATCACCTTGGAAATGGCATAGCCATGCCCTAACAACCATTTATGGGACCCTAGCAACCACCACCCATTAACTTCCATTCAAAATGGCTCAGAAGGATATCTTCAGAACAGAATGTCATAAACACTTGGGGATTGGCTCTTATGAGTAAGCAGCCAATAAGAATCACTCTGTTCACTGGCTAGCCACACCCTGGCAACCATTTAGAGCACCCTAGTAACCAACTCTATTGCTTTCACTTAGTGTGTGATATCTTCAGATCAGAATGTCTTAGAGACATGAGATTTGGCTTGATTTAATTGGCTGAGCAATCAGTCTTCAATTATCATCATGGGAACTACTTAGCCATGCCCCAGCAACCATTTAGAGCACCCTAGCAACCAAACACCATTGACTTCCATTCAAAATCGCTATGATGGGTATCTCAGGATCAGAATGTCGTAGAGACTTCCAGATTTACTTATTTCACGCAGGATAGCAAGAAGCCTTGTTTAGAATCACCTTGGTAACTGCCTAGCAACCAGATGTGGTTACCCTAGCAACCAATTAACAAATCACATATCTCTGCACCAGAAAATCGCAGAGACTTCAGAGTTGACTTATTTCACTCAATATGGCAAGTAGCCTTGATAAGTATCACCCTGGTAACTGCCTAGCAACCAAATGGGGTTACCTTAGCAAACAAGTAACAAATCACATATCTCTGCAACAGAACAACGTAAAGACTTCTGGTTTCGTTCAATGGACTCAGAGTAGCAAGGAGCCTTTTGAGTAACCCTGGTAACTGCCTAGCAACCAAATTAGCTCACCCTAGCAACAAAGTAGAAAACACATCTATCTACTGTTTATCTGAGGGTCATTCTCTATCTATCTATCTATCTTTTTTCTGAGGGTCATTATCTATCTATCTATTATCTATCTGTTTATCTGAGGGTCATTCTCAATATATCTGTCTATCTATCTATCTGTTTATCTGAGGGTTATTCTCTATCTATCTATCTATCTATCTGAGGGTCATTGTCTGTCTGTCTGATAGACTGAATGGTCTTATAATCTTTAAACTTTGAACTTTTAAAACTACTACTTAAACATATAACTACTTCAAACTTAAAACCTTCAAACTTCAAGCTTTTACAACTACTTCAAACTTTCAGGCTAGGCTTTCTCAAGCTAACCTAAAGTTTGTCCACAAACTTTTCAATCTAGTTATTATTATTCTTCTGAGACTAAAATTTCTGACTCTAACTCCTCCTAGAGCTTTTAAGCTACAGGCACCAAACTCAGCACAGACCTTCAGACTAATCCTGAATAGTGTGCTATATCTTTTCTAACTGATCGGACTTACGGTTTTCCCACAGCGGACGATCAAACATCGGAAAAATCCCCATTCACTTACACTGATGGAATGTTCAGACTATTCAAACTCCAACTGTCAAAAATGCAAAAGTATACAGCCACACAGAAGACCTTTAATATGCCTTTAGCTGCTCTAATTTACAACTCATACTTTCAATCTATCTATACATCACTCCATCACTTTCTTTTCTATCTTTACATCACACCACTCTTTAGAGACTTCTGGTTTCGTTCACTGGACTCAGGGTATCAAGGAGCATTGTGAGTATCACCTTGGTAACTGCCTAGCAACCAGTTGGGGTTACCCTAGCAACCAAGTAATAAATCACATATCTCTGCACCAGAACAACGTAAAGACATCGGGTTTCTTTCATTTGACTCAGGGTAGCAAGAAGCCTTTTGAATATCACCTTGGTAACTGCCTAGCAGCCAGATGGGGTTACCCTAGCAACTATGTAACAAATCAAATATCTCTGCACTAGAATATTGTAGAGAAAGAGCCTTTTGGGTATGACCCTTGTAACTGCCTAGCAACCAAATGAGCTATCTATCTGCCTCTCTATCTATCTATCTATCTATCTATCTAACTAATATATATATATATATATATATATATATATATATATATATATACTTTTAGACTAGGCTTAAGCCAACCTAAAGTTTGTCCACAAATTTTTCAATCTAGTTCCTTTTCCAAGTTCTCAGGATACAAATTCAACTGGTCAAAATCTGAAGCTTTGTCTCTGACAGCGTACTGTCCAGTAACGGCCTTCCAGCTGGGTGCCTTCCAGTGGCCCAAACACAGCATTAAGTATTTGGGTATTTTATTTCCAGCAAATTTGTCTGATTTAGTTACTGTTAATTTTGACCCTTTAATAAAAAGGTTTGAGCGATGTGGACAGGTGGGCTTCATTACATTTATCGATGATTGGGAAGGTTAATGTTATTAAAATGAACTGCATTCCAAATTCAACTACCTGATACAGTCACTCCCTATAGATGTCCCCCTCTCTTATTTCAAGCAATTTGAGAGCATAGCGAAGTCCTTCATTTGGAATGGTAAGCGCCCCAGATTACATTTTAATAAGCTGCATAGGCCGATTGACAAAGTTGGGCTAGGCCTACCCAAGATTTTGTTTTATTACTATGCGTTCAGTCTCAGACATTTGGCTCATTGGTCGCTTCCACCTGAGAGAGCCCCTCCCTGATTTTGTATTGAACAGGAAGTTCTTGCCCCTATTTCTCCATTGGAAAGCCTTTCTATCAATCTAACCAGAGAAGTTAAATCACACCTCGTTATTTCACATTTGCACTCGGTATGAGTGGTATGAGTGTTTAATTCAGATATTTATCCAAATGTTGCCTCGAGTTTATGGCTAAACCCCAAACTATGCATTAATAAGTCCCCTTTCTGTTGGTCAGAGTGGATTGTGAGGGGGGTTAATACACTCGGTGACCTATATGAGAGTAGTGTGAGATCCTTTGAAAATTTGGTTCAACATTTTGGGATCCCCAGATCTCAGTTTTTTACAATTTCATTTATGCATTTGGCAGATGCTTTTATCCAAAGCTCTGATTACAGGGACAATCCCCCTGGAGCAACCTGGTGTTAAGTGCCTCAAGGACACAATGTTGGTGGCTGTGGGGATGGAACCAACAACCCTCCGCTTATCAGTTCAGTGTTTTAGTCCACTACACCACCACCACTCCCACTTTTTAGGTATCTACAGCTGCGCCACTTGCTCTGTAGTATTTTTGTGAATAGCATATACCCCCTAAAGCAGCAGATACTCTAGGAGAGGTGATTACTGCTTTTGGAAAAGGTCATGAGGCATCAGTGTATTACTCCTTGTTAATTCAGTCTGGGGGGGTGGAGCCTCAACCACTCTCAAGAGATTATGGGAGAAAACTTTAAACTTGGAATTAGAGGAGGGAGAATGGGCTACGATTCTAAAAAAAACATAAAACCTGCATCTAGAGACGCAAGGGTGCGCCTTATACAGTTCAAGATTTTACAACGGTTCTATTGGACCACCTCTAAATTGTATAGGCTTGGTCTTAAAGACACACCCACCTACTGGTGATGCCAATCAAAGGACAGAGACATAACCCATGTCTTTTGGGGGTGTGTTGAGATAAAGAAGTTTTGGTTAAAGGTTCAGAATCTGGCGTGCAATGTGTTAGGCACTCGGGTATCATTTTGCCCCAGACTTTGTATCTTGGGTGATGGGGTGGTCATCGACATTGAAAGTAGACACATAAAGAGTTGGGTCTTAACCAGTGTCATGATCGGCAGGCAGATCATTTTAAGGGGCTGAAGGTTGGCTGGAGCACCCTCTTTTCAGGAGATAGGAAGGGTGGCGGCCTTTGAGGAAGGGGCATTTAGAAGAATGGGGAGGTACAACATGTTCGCAGAGAAATGGGGTGGGTATGTGTCATTTATGGATATGTGATTATTATTACTATATTTTTTTACTTATCTATTTATTTCTTGTGCGTGTGTGTGTCTATATCATTTGAGACCACTGTGATGTTGTTGGGGTCAGAGTGGGATTGGGAGGGGTAATAGTGTGGGTTAAAACTGATTCTGTGTATATATGTTTTGTTTTACGGTATTCATATATGTGAATCAATAAAAAAAATTAAATCTGAAAAAACAAGGAATAATACACTGACACGTCATGCCCCTTTCCAAAGGTTGTGAGCACCATACAAAGTGTACTACCACCAAAAATAGCACAAAGTAAATAGCGCAACTGTAATTACCTGAAAAATTGAAACCTAGAAATCCTAAATTGCTGTGTTATATTTTCAAATGATCTCAAAGCTCAGTTTTCATAAAGGTCAACAAGTGTAGCAACACCCCTCTCCATCCATTCTTTCCAGCAAAAAGGGGACTTGTTAATACATAATTTGGGGTTCAGCCATATGCTTGAGGAAACATTTAGGTAAGTATCAAAATTGAACATACATGAAACTTTTGTCCATACTGAATGTAAGTGTGAAATAATGGGATTCATTTTTACTTCTCTAGGCAATTTAAAAGAAAGACTTTGTAATGGTGAAATTGGGGCAAGGATCGCTTGTTCAATGTTGTACCAGGAAGGGGCTCTCTCAGGTGGAAGAGACCAATGGGCCAAGTGTCTAAGATTAAAAGCATAAAAATAAAACAAAATTTTGGAGAGGCCTAAACCTCCTTTGTCAATTGGTCTATGTAACTTTCTGAAATGTAACCAATGTCGTTTATCATTCCAAATAAAAACTTAGATATTCTATCAAATTGTTTAAAATAAGAAAGAGGAACTTCTAGAGGGAGAGACTGCAGTAAATAATTGAATTTGGGGATACAACTCATTTTTATAACATTGACCTTCCCAACCATAGACAAATGTAGTGAAGCCCACCTAACAACATCACACGAGAACATTTTCATTAATGGGTCAAAATTAACCAACTAAATCTCTCAAATTTGCTGGACATAAAATGCCTAAGTACCTAATGCCTTGCTTGGGCCATTGAAAGGTGCCAGGTTGGAAAGCTGTGGTAGGGAAATATGCTGTCAGACCAAGAGCTTCCGATTTAGACCAATTCACCCATTATCCTGAAAATTTGGAGAAAGAATGAATAATTCCGTGGAGGCTAGGCATAGATCTTCAAGGATCGGAGACAAATAATAATATCATCTGCGTAGAGTAAAAGTTTATGCACCACACCTCCTGCTACAATACCAGCAAAATATTCTTCTTTTCTTAATGCAGCTGCTAATGGTTCCAGGGCAAAACAGAACAGCAAAGGGAAGAGAGGACTGCCTTGCCAGGTTCCCCTACCAAAACCAAAATAATCTGAAATTAATCTATTAGTTTGCACTGTCATTGACGGTTGTTTATAGAGTAACTTAATCCACCCAATAAAAGGGTTCACAAACCCGTAAATTCCTTAAATCATTAAAAAAAAAAAAAAAATTCCATTCCGCCCAATCAAACGCCTTCTCGGCGTCAAGTGATATGGCAGCAATCGGGGTCTGATCATTTGCTACTGATCACATATTATTTATAAAACGTCTAATATTATCAGAAGAACTATGACCACAAATAAACCCCACTTGATCTATGTATAAGAGATGTAATTAATCTGCTTTAAAAAATATTTTTACATCTAACTGGATCAGGGAAACTGGACGATAACTTTTACATTAATTTGGGTCTTTATCTTTTTTAAGAATGAGACTGATCAGGGCTTGTGTCATGGTTGGCGGTAGTTCACCTTTCTTTAATAACTCTGTGTAAACTTTTAACATAAGTGGAGCCAGTTCTGTGACATAAGATCTAAAAATTCTGTGGCAAAACCATCCGGCCCCAGTGCTTTACCTGTTGGCAAGGCTTTCATTACCTCAAC
Organism: Myxocyprinus asiaticus; assembly: GCF_019703515.2. Classification (NCBI taxonomy): domain Eukaryota; kingdom Metazoa; phylum Chordata; class Actinopteri; order Cypriniformes; family Catostomidae; genus Myxocyprinus; species Myxocyprinus asiaticus. The sequence continues at coordinate 1,164,438 of NC_059354.1, read as the reverse complement.
AAGCTCCTCCAAAGTAATATCTGAGTCAAGAAAGTATTTTTGATTGTTCATCAATTTACAATGTTCTAATGGCTCTACGAAGTTGCTATCATCCTTATCGGTAAACAAAGATGTGGAACTATAAAGATCAAAATAGAATTCTTTAAAGGCCTTATTAATATCTGTGGCAGAGGTAAATATATTACCTACAGAAGAATTCACTGAAGGAATGGTGAAAAAAAAACTCTCTCTGTTTTATGTATATGGCAAGAAGTTTCTCTGCCTTATCTGCCTCAAAGTATCTATGTCTTGCCCTGAATAAGCAAAACTAACTTCTGTGATAAAATAAGATTTTGCCCCTGTATTTCAGCCAAAACAATAATGACTCTTCCTACATTATCTTTAATCTGTTTGAAACAATTAAATTGTAAATGCTTACTTATCAATGTAATGACTCCCCAGCTCTTACACGAACCAGTACTGCAAAACACATGCCCACCCCATTTCCTACCAAGTTTTTCAGTTTCCTGTGAAGAAAGGTGCATTTCTTGAAGGAACACTATATCAAATTTTTTTACGCTTAAGAAAAGATATAACCTTCTTTCTTTTTATAGGGTGCCCCAGCCCAATAAAATTCCATGTGGAGCGAAACCTTTTACCTATATTAAAGTGTGACATATTGACATGCAAAGAAAAATTGTGTACCCAAGGCTAAATTATATAGACCACAATTCAACATTGATGTAACCATAAAATTCTTAATAACCCACAGAACATTAAAAATAAATTTTGCTTCAACCTTGCGCATAACATCCGACGGTCCATGCATGCTCACCAGATCCTCTGTGACACCACTGCTACAAGATTACTTCAGTCTGGTATTTATTTATATATATATATATATATATATATATATATATATATATATATATATATATATATATATATATATATATTTTATTTTTTTTATTTTTTTTTTTACATACACCATACAACTGAAATGCACATGAAAGCTTTCAGTGAAATAGGCCCCAGTAAATAACATCGAACCCACAAAATGAACAAATAAACACAACAATAAGCCAATAAAGGAAAAGAAAAAAAATAAGAGAGAGAGTGAGAGGCAGTGGGCAACAAACCGAATAAACCCTCTCATCAGCAAAATGCACAAGATGTAGTCCATACCACTGATTCAGCACGGGCAAAGCCACCACTCACTCCATTAATTGAATGAAGGCCAAAGCTTCTCGTAAGCATGTGAAAGTCTTACATCCATCTTTGGCAACAATTCTCAGTTTAATTCCCGGGTAAAGCAATGCAAAGCTCACATCCTGTGCATAAAGTAACTTCTTACACTCTTTGAATCTCTCCTGTTTCACTTGTGTAGCACTTGTAAAGTCCAGAAAAACCATAATGTTGTAATCCTTCCAGCACAACTTGCCTTTATTCCTCACCACAGTAGTTTTTGCACACCTTGTTCATTCACAAAGAAAAATGTTTATGTCATAGTAAAAGTGATAGAAAATAAACAGTTCACAGCATCAAAATGAGTGTGTTATGAGACATTATAAACAGCTCTATTCACTTACGCTAATGTTATTAGATAATGTTATCAGCCCAGCCGCCTGAGAGAGGAGGAACGGCTGCCGACCGCAAGGGGAGGAGGGGCTACTGGCCAACCGCCTGGAGCGGGAGAACCGCTGCCAGGGGCGGGGGAGACCCCTACCATCCACCGAAAACGCGGTGGGGTGTTCCATCCGCCAGGGGCTGGAGGACTGCCTCTGATCCAGAAAGGGGGGGGTTGTGTACATCATGCCGGGGGCTCCCTGACCAGAAGAAGGGAGGAGTGTGGCAGGGAGGAGGGCGTGGCCGGGTCGTGATGCTGCACACCTGGTCCCTAATCAGGCTAATCAAGCCCACAAGAGGAATAAAGGCGACCGGAGGCGGCAGTTCGGGAGAGAGTGTGATATGGGCAGCTGCCCTGTATGCGTTTATGTTTGTGTCTTATTGTTTAATTAAACATTACTTTGATGCTTTGTCCGGTTCTTGCCGCCTCCTTTCCATTTGACCTTGTTACAATATGTAATCGCTATTAAATGACGTTTTTTCCTTTTCAAGTGACAAGAATTATTAGTTGCCTAGATTCTGATTCACAGTCTCCACAGTTTTTAATAAAATTACGGTGTAATTTAACAATCTTTTACAAAAAACTTTAGATAAATATGCATCACAATGTCACTCTTCATTTCAGCCCACGTACAAATATCATCCATTCCATTTATGAGAGTATTTTGCCAAAAATTGTCCATCCACGGCAATCTCCCATTCATTCCTATTCCAGACCTTATTCACGGTAGCGCCATCTTTGATTTTTAATGGGAATGACAACGAGGCTGTGAGGGATAGACTTACAGTCTCTTCAATGGGCCATACTGCAGTTCAAAGTATTTTTAGATTGCTCCATGGACAAAACATTGATAAAATATCTTTCCAAGAACATTCAGTTTACAAAGAACTCCAGACAACATGAGTTGTGGAAAATCAGATGTGATCTAGGAGCTTTATACAGCTTTATGCCATTCGTGCCACTGAAGAGACTGTAAAGTCTATCCCTCACAGACTCGTTGTCATTCCCATTAAAAATCAAAGATGGCGCTAGCGTAAACAAGGTCTATAGGGAGTTCTGCAGAGCTGGTCAGAGCGAGTGACCATAACTAAGGGGGGGGGGGGGTGGAGCTTAGCGAAGGGTCAATTAAAAGGGTGCATGTCATTTTGAATGTTTAAATGGGTCTCTTATGTCCGAAATCGCCCCTTTCCACTATAGGGCTGAAACGATTAGTCAACATTATCGACAATGTCAACAAAATAAGTAAATACAGAAGCAGTGTTGTCCTGACGTGAAATAAAGCAGAACCTTATCTGGCATTCCACTTGAGCAAAACTTAACTGCCAGAGAGTCTAAAAAGAAAACACCCCAGCATTATATCTTAAATGCATCCTTTATTCAGTTTCAAATAATAAGGAAGCAGTTGTGTAAATAAGCACAAACTCAGAAACTGGCATTTCTCTGTGTAGTCAGAGCCGCTTCTATGAGTCGTGTGAAAAACAGAGAGAGAGAGTGTTTCAAACTGTAGATTATAACATGATGGCTCACGACGTAGTGAATCATAATATACTGTATGTGTCATGGTGTGTATCTTATTGTAAAGAAGAGGTTTTTTTGTGAGTTAACGATGGATCGAAGTTAACAAAAAGGTGAGAGTAGTCTTTGCACAATGGGCTATGCAAAAAAAAAAAATTTTTTTTTTTATTTGTCATTTTTGGTTTGTTTTCCAATATACAAAACGTACAATTACTTTAGAGCTATACTGCAGAAGATTTGTTTTTTTCGGAGAATGTTGAATATAATATTTAACATATTTTAAAACAACATACATTTACCTGAAAAGCAACATAAGATATAAAGACTTTATTGCGCTGGCAGAGTATGAACAAGTGAAAGAAATACACTTATATACAGGGGTAGTGTTGTCAAAAGTACTAGTACTTTGGTACCAAATCTGTACTAAAATAAAAAAAAGATGTCACGATACCAGTGTTTCTGCAGTCTGGTAGTACTGAGCACCGACTCAATCCGGTACCAGCGTGTGTACATTTACATTTATGCATTTGGCAGATGCTTTTATCCAAATCGACTTACAGTGCACTTATTACAGGGACAATTCCCCCAGAGCAACCTGGAGTTAAGTGCCTTGCTCAAGGACACAATGGTGGTGGCTGTGGGGATCAAACCAGCAACCTTCTGTTTACCAGTTATGTGCTTTAGCCCACTACGCCATCACCACTCCGTATGACTGACACATGACTGCTTTAAAATGCTAATTTTGAGCATGTGCTCTGTTACTCCTTACACTGAAATGGACAATTAATCAAATTAAAATTGTGACATTTCCTAGTGTTATTTATTAAACTGCTAAAGGCTGCAATCTTAGTGTGGAAGAGATGCGTACTTTGAATGAATGCATAAGTCCGACCACTCATACAATGGAAACTCCACAGACATTGAGAATCATTCATGACATGTTGTATCAGATGACTGAGCAGAGCACTAATCTACTGTGAACCATGCAGCACATGTAAACTATATAATTAAATCACAGCATTTGCCCTTTAATCTCTCAACTCAACTTTATTTATATAGCATTTAAAACAATAGAGTTGACCATAGTGCTTCACAGTAATAAAATGTAAAACATAACATTTAATAATTACCACATACACAAACACCAGTAATCTAAAACACAAAATACAAACACATCAAATCTATGTCATAAATTTCATTTGCCAGACTCAAAGACCAGTGTAAAGAGATGAGATTTCAGATGTGACTTAAGTCTCAGTTTAGCAAACTGTTTCAGGCAAAAAATACACGTCATAAAATATATACATGTTTTAAAATATAAGCTAGAGCCCTGAAATTTAAGAAATTGTGACAGAAATATATTACAACTGTATAGTAAAATGTAATATTCACTGTTATGATAATAATAATAATAATAATAATAATAATAATAATAATAATAAAGCAAAATACCACAAGCAAGACTGCTGTTGAATAAAAGTTTAGCAGTAAAATGCAATGACATGATGAAAACTTCTATTTTCACTTGTTAAAAGTTTTAAGAATGAATTGATTAAACACTGTAACACATCAATGGAAAGGAGGCGGCAAGAACCGGCTTGATAATCTAAATAATAGTTTAATGAGAAACTGAACCAAAAAGACGAACACACACAGGTGTCGGACAGCTGTCCGTAACTCTCTCTCTGTCGCACTGCCATCTCCAGTCGGCCTTTATCCCTCTCGGGCCAATCAGCCTGATTAGGGGCCAGGTGTGTAGAATCACAACCCGGCCCCGCCCTCCGCCCTGCCACATTCCTCCCCTGTTCTCTCAGGCCAGGGAGCCCCCGGCATGACGTACACCCCCCCCCTTTCCCTGGTTCTCCAATATACCATAGCCTGGTCCTCGGCCACTCCTCCACCCTCTGGTGGATGACAGCCACGCCCCCCCGGGCAGATCGGAGGCAGTCCTCCGGCCCCTGGCGGACGGAATGCCCCGCCAAATTTTCGGTGCACGGAAGGGGTCTCCCCAGCCCCTGGCAGCAGTTCTCCCGCTCCAGGCGATCAGTTAGGAGCCCCTCCTCCCCTCGCGGTCAGCAGCCGTTCCTCCGCTTTCAGGTGGCCGGGTTCCTACGTCCCCCGGCGGATGGCCACGGCTGCTCCGTTGGGGTGGATGGTAGTGGCAAGGACTCTACTACGGCGCATCCCTCCTCCTTCCCACGTCTTGGCACCAGTGTAACACATCAATGGAAAGGAGGAGGCGAGAACCGGCTTGACAATATAAATAATATTTAATGAGAAACTGAACCAAAAAGACGAACACACACAGGTGTCGGACAGCTGTCCGTAACTCTCTCTCTGTCGCACTGCCGTCTCCAGTCAGCCTTTATCCTTCTCGGGCTAATCAGCCTGATTAGGGGCCGGGTGTGTAGAATCACGACCCGGCCCTGCTGTCCGCCCTGCCACAAACACCATTTTGACATTAAATTAAACTCTAAAACATGGAGTTCTGGAAAATAATAATAACAAAAAGGAAAACATGATTTGGTAAAGAATAAAACAGATTTCAGTAGGGTGCTACTTAAAACACTTAAGCAATGTATCCTTGATTGAAAAACAGTTGAAGGAAACATATCATATCATATGTCATATTAGCAGAGAGAGAGAGAATGAGAAAGAGAGTATGAGTGGGAGAGAGACAGAGGGAGAGATGCCAGTTGACAGCTTCTCCTACATATTTTATGAGTTGGCTATTTCGCATGATTTCGCACGATTTCGTTAGTATGAATTCGTACTATTTCATCATGTGTAAATGCCAGGATGTGTAATGCTTAAGTAGTAACGCGAGTTCCACGCAAGATATCAAGGACATGCTTATTAATATTATGCCCTTACCCAAACCCCTTATCTAAATCTAACTGATTAGTAGAGTGTGTAAACATGACAGGAAGCTGTCATGTGTGACAGTAGCAAGTAATTGTCGCGTATTAGATGAAAACGATGTCCAGCGACATCACTGGCTGTAGGCGGTATTGGCTGTAGTGAACTCATAACAGCCGGCTCACTGAACATTCGTTTGTCTGTCCGAGGATTCTGAATGGTTTTATATCAGCTGAAATTTGTTTTGTGGAAGATCACACCTTTGAGACAGTTCTGTGAATGAATCTACATGTTCTTTGTGTTCATTCTTCCTATTGACTGGGTTTTTTTCACAAACAATCCGATGGCAAAGTTGTCGTGGGGACTCGAGGGCATTCATGGACCTTTCGAGTTTAGAGGGATTGTCGCCAGTTGGCGCTGTCGTGCGCGGGGTTAATGCGCATGTTTTTCTTTTTTTGTCTGTTTTGTTCGGGGGGATGTTCGGGGGTTGATTGTTTCATTTTGGGGGACGGGGTCAGGGAGGGGGGGTTGTGGGGTTTAAATGTTGATTTGATATATATGTTTACAATTCATTGTAAAAAAAAATTTAAAAAAAGAATGTAAAGATGAAGTTTAATTGGTTATTAACCCTAACAAAAATGGTCGCAATTTCGAGCCTTGTAGCTGTTTATAAAATAGACTGTACATTATAAATATGTTGACACAATTCAGTATTGATGTGATTCCATCACAACTGTCATTTTGATATATCGATGAGCTATTGTTTTATAATAATAGAATGTATATATTTTCTGTATAACCAAGTTACGTTACACTAATTAATGGAGATTTTTGCATTATCTTGAACAATGTCTAGCATTCATTTCATGTATTATTGTAGTTTATCTTGCTGAATAATTACAGATTAACATTGACATTAACCTGAATTTTAGTATAAAGAGAAGATCGTTGAAAATATTTGAAAGTTACGAAGCAAGGAAGCTTGCAATTTGTCAGCGTTAGCAGGCAAGATCAAGTTAGCTAAAATTACACAGGTCAATCCTTATGACACTATATTTCACATGCTTTGCAGTTATGTAAGCATACCTGTCCAATAAGAATGCCAATTCAGGGTCGGTTTTGATCCCCAAAACCGAACAAAGTTCCCTCCAGGAATCAAATGCCCTGCCGATGTTCACTCTAGTTTTCGCTCAACCACGATCACGTTCCTGTTTAGCCAGACAGGATTCAGTAGATAAATGTTTGAATAGCGGAAGAGAAGCTACTGTCTGAGGCAAGGCTCTCGGGAGCGCGCATAAATGTCACATCCTTTGGATTTTCCCGGCAAAAGCGGCCCGCTCCCTTCGCATGAAAATCAGGCTACAGGCTTTAATAGGCAACCTAGGAAGTCCGGGAAGGCCTCTTTTTTTAAGATGCGTTACAAGCCGTTCACACACTGGCAAAAAGGAAATGCAAATATTACATGAAAAATGTGACATATTGAACCTTTAAGCTCTTTCAAAATTTGATTAATTGTGAAAATTAAGTGATTAATCATGATCCAAAATTTTTACTGACTGACAAAACTTTTTTAGATAATAATTTTTACAAAACATACAAAGGTTGACTTCATATTAATTGAGACACTACTTTAAATAAAAAAATTGATTTCACCCCAAAGTTAAGCATTTTGTATTGTAATTATTTTTATTATTTATTTAATTTACTTTTAATTAAATTAGTTTATTTAAAAACAATTCCATGATAGATTGGTTTTCATTACTGTATTGCAATAATGATAATTTTTTTCTCATAAGAGGGGAAACTTTTTTCCTTAAATTTTGTTCTGATTTGTATTCTGAATTTGTGTTCCTGATTTTTAAAATTTCTCTGGAGAACCATGTGAATTAGTGAAGGCAAAGAAGTGGGGATGTATACATACATACATACATACACACATACATACACATACACACACACACACACACACACATATTGCCATACCTTTATAGGCTTGGTTCCTTCGGCGAGGCATCTGCCGTGCATTTCCTCCATAGCAGTGCATGCTTGAGAAGATTTGGCGAATTTCACAAACGACACTCCTTTCGACTCTTTCGTCTGCTTGTCTTTCACCACCCAGATGTCCTGAATCTCACCGAAAGCTGTGAAATGCTCTCGGATCATATCTTCAGTTATGGATTTACTGGTAACGAGAAACAGACGACTGTTTGGAGGCTCATCCAAATATGAAGAGGGTCTGTTAGACTCGTCCATAATTACAGTAATGAATCAAATGTTTAATCATTAATTCACTTGATCTCTTGGCCAACAAGCAGATTCACTGTTGTGCCTCCAAAAACTGAAGTCTGACCCTTGTTAAATAAATACGTAATTAGAGCAGTATGTGTTCAGATAAATTAAAAATATTAATATTCTGACCTCGATGCCTCAACAACACACGTGAAAACAGCAACAACGACACTCGACCAACCGGAAATATACAATTCCATAATAAAAGGCCAAATGACTTTGACTACTCGCACTTAATAAAAAATAAAAATAAATAAAAAAAAAAAAAATTAAAAAAAACGTACTGTTATTGTGGAAATCCGATAATTCCCATGGTAACAGCTGCAGCGACTACTCTGATCAGTGAATGAATTTCGTAAAGGATGACTTGGGGGAAATACTTTTAACACGCGTTTTTATATGAGTTTCTTATGGAAGCCCAGGAGTGCCGTTTACAAAAAAATTAAGGAATAAATGATCAATCTATTAATTTGAAAATAAAAATGTGAATAAATAAACCAATTTATAAACGGACAAATTAATAGACACATTTAAATGTGAATAAATAAACCAATTTATAAATGGACAAATAAATAGACATATTTAAATGTGTTTTTTAAATTAATGTTTTAAAATGTACTTATATTTAGCAATGCACATTAATAAGTCATTATTAAATGCACCTTTTAAATTGCATTTTAAAAAGCATTTGGCAATTGCTTTTCCTCATCCATTTGCCAATTGCTTTTCTTTTTATATTGATATTAACATTTTATTGATAAAATAAAAAAATAAAAACAGGATTGAAGAAACAGAAAATACACACACAGAATCAATTTGTAAAAAAATTATATGTCCCTCCCCCTGAATTTGAGTGCCCAATATATCACACACAAAACTCTTAACCCTCAAAAAAAATTCTTGGATCTTAACACACCACCAAAAAACATGGGTTGTGTCCCCATCTTCTGATTGGCATCACCAGCAGGTGGGTGTGTCTTTAAGACCAAGCCTATACAATCTAGAGGGGGTCCAATAGAATCGATGTAAAATCTTAAATTGCATAAGGGGCACCTTTGCATCTCTAGATGTAGACCTGACGTTTTTTAGAATCCTAGCCCACACTGCCTCCTCCAATACCAAGTTTAAATCTTTCTCCCATAATCTCTTGAGAGAAGTTGAAGCTCTGTCCCCCAGACTCAGAATTAGCAGGGTGTAATACACTGATGCCTCGTGACCTTTTCCAAAGGCAGTAATCACCACTCCCAGAGTGTCTGCTGCTTTAGGGGCAATTTTGGATTCAGCCATATGCTCGAAGTAACATTTAAATAAATGTCTGAATTAAACACTCTGGACACTTTTGTCCATACCGTGTGCAAATGCGAGATAACGGGGCGTTACTTAACTTCTCCGATTAGTTTGATAGAAAGGCTTTGCAATTGCAAAATAGGGGCAAGAACTTCCTGTTCAATACAAAATCAGGGAAGGGCTCTCTCAGGTGGAAGCGACCAATGGGCCAAATGTCTAAGACCGAATGCATAATAATAAAACTAATTCTTGGGTAGGCCTAGCCCACCTTTGTCAATCGGCCTATGTAACTTATTGAAGTGTAATCTGGAATACTTACCATTCCAAATGAAGGACTTCACAATGCTATCAAATTGCTTGAAATAAGAGAGGGGGACATCTATAGGAAGAGATTGTAGCAGACAGTTGAATTTTGGAATACAATTCATTTTAATAACATTATCCTTCCCAATCATAGATAAATCTAATGAAGCCCACCTGCCCACATCGCTCGAAAAACTTTTTATTAAAGGGTCAAAATTAACTCTAATTAAATCACACAAATTTGCTGGGAATAAATACCCAAATACTTAATGCCCTGTTTGGGCCACTGGAAGGTGCCCATCTGAAAAGCTGTTACAGGGCAATACGCTGTCAGAGCCAAAGCTTCAGATTTAGACCAATTAACTCTGTATCTTGAGAACTTAGAAAAGGAATTAATAATTCTGTGGAGGCAAAGCATAGATCAAGTAGGGTCGAAGACGAATAATAAAAATCATCTGCGTAAAGCAAAAGCTTATACGCCACACCTCCCACCACCACCCCTTGAAAATCATCCCCATTTCTTATCACAGCTGCTAATGGTTCCAGGGCAAGACAGAACAATAATGGGGAAAGAGAGCAACCCTGCCAGGTGCCCCCATCCAGAGTAAAATAATCTGAAATTAATCCATTTGTTTGTACCACCGCTACCAGGTGTCTATAAAGTAACTTAACCCAACCAATAAAAGTATTCCCGAACCCGTACATTCAAACCAAAATCTTAAAAAGATAATTCCATTCTACCACATCAAACTCCTTTTCGGCGTCAAGTGAGATAGCAGCGACCGCAGTCTGATCATTCACCACTGGCCACATGATATTGATGAGACGCCTAATGTTATCAGAAGAGCTACAGCCCCGAATCAACCCCACCTGATCTATATGTGTAAGAGGTGTCATAACTTTATTTAATCAGTTAGCCAAATTTTTTGACAATATTTCAACGTCTAACTGGATCAGGGAATTTGGATGGTAACTCTTACACTCACTTGGATCTTTGTCCTTTTTAAGAATCAGTCTGATCCGGGCTTGTGTCATGGTTGGCGGAAGCTTTCCATTTTTTAATGTTTCCGTATAAACTTCTAGCAAAAGTGGAGCCAGTTCTGTAGCATAAGATCTAAAAAAATCAGCGGCAAAGCCATCTTGTCCCGGTGGCTTGCCTGTAGGCAAGGCCTTAATTACCTCGTCCAGTTCCTCCAAGGTTATCTCGGAATCAAGAGAATTTTTTTGCTCAGTCGTCAGTTTAGGAAGTTCTAATGGTTCCACTAAGTTTCTAATATCTTCATAAGTAGACGAAGACATGGAACTGTAGAAATCAAGATAGAATTCTTTAAAAACATTATTAATATCAATGGCTGAGGTAAATATTTCACCAGCCACAGATTTCACTGAGGGAATGGTAGAAAGAAACTCTTTCTGTTTTATATATCTAGCCAGAAGCTTCCCTGCTTTGTCCCCTGACTCAAAGTATGGCTGTATTGCCCTGAATAGCCAAAACTCCACCTTCCGCGACAAAATAGTATTATATCTGTATTTCAATCGGGTCAATTCTCTGAGGCCAATAGACGACATTCGGTGCTTCAGCTCTGCCTCGGCACTTTTAATATTCCCTTCCAATTCCACGAGTTCTTGTGCTTTGGATATTTTGGTGAATGAGGCATACTATATGATCTGGCCCCTAAGAACCACTTTAAGTGCCAAGCCACACCCACAGAGGATACTGAGGACCAGTTGGTCTCCATATAGACACTGATTTCAGCCTTTCGCATTTGTTGGAATTCAGGATTTTGTAAAAGGGATACATTAAAGCGCCAACTATATGATTTATTTTTCTCCATATGTGGCAAAAGCTCCAAACACACCAGGGCGTGATCTGAAAATAAAATGTTTCCAATTGAGCAATCAACAACAGGTGAAATGAGGGACTTAGGTATATAAAAAAAAATCTATTCTAGAGTAAATCTTATGGACTGAAAAAAAAAATGTATAGTCCCTACCAGATGGGTTCAAAAGTCTCCAAATATCTGTAAGATCAAGATTTTTACAAATCCTGTGAAGCAGCAATGTTGCTCTAGGGGGCTTGCACACTTTTGCTTCACTATGATCAAGGACTGAGTCCATCAAAAGATTAATGTGTCCTCCCTATATTATATCATGAGGGGTGCCAGCGGCTTGCAACATCCCTTCAAGATCTATAAAAAAGCCCTGATCATTGACATTAGGTGCATAAATATTAGCCGAAATAAGACTTTGTCCCTGAATTTCAGCTAAAACAATAATGACTCTTCCTAATTTATCTTTACTCTGTTTGAGACATTTGAATTTGAATAGATGTTTACTTATCAGTGTACTGACTCCCCTGCTCTTACTCGAGCCAGCACTATAAAAAAAAATGCCCACACTATATCTTTCCAAATTTTTCAGCTTCCTGCGGAGAAAGGTATATATCATATTTCTTACACTTAAAAAGAGAAATAACCTTCCTTCTTTTTATGAGGTGTCCCAACCCATTCACATTCCACATGGAGAGAGACAATCCACTCATATTAACATTTGACATTTTGTCATATAAGAAAAATAGATTGTGTGTCAAAGACAAGATTATACAGACCACATTCCAACATTAGTGTAACAATCAAACCCCAAACATCCCTTAGAACAAAAAAAAAACAGAAAAAAGAAAAACCTGTGCATTAACCCCGCGCACGACCAACTGGCATACATCCCTCCAAACTCAAACAGTCCATGTACACCTATGAGAGCCCCCGCAACAACCTTGCCATCAGATTGCTCAAATTTTCTATACACATTTTGTGAGACAGAATTACACAACAAAAGATAATCTATAAAACAAACTCCAGCCAATAGGCAGAATAAACACAAAGAGTGTGACGATTCATCCATAAAACTGTCCTGAAGGTGTGTTATTCTACAACATAAACTCTAGCCACTAGGCAGAACCAGCACAAAAAGAGCACACAGATTCTTCAGACAGTCAAACAAACGTTCAGTGAGCCGGTCCATTCAGCTGCAAGCAAATGAGTAATCACTCCAATGACTTTGAAAGAAATACTGCACAAAAAAAACTCCAGCGGATAGGCAGCGCCAACACAAAAAAAATTTGCAGGTTCCTCAAACTGTCAAGCGGATGTTCAGTGAGCCGTTCCATTCAGCTGCAACATGAGTACAAGCAAATGACTTACTCACTACAATGACTTTGCAAGCAATACTCCACAAAATAAACTCCAGCGGATAGGCAGCGCCAACACAAAAAAAAACATGCAGGTTCCTCAAACTGTCAAGCGGATGTTCAGTGAGCTGGCCCACTCGGCTGCAACATGACAGTAAGCAAATAACTTACTCACTCCAATGACTTTGCCAGAAATACTCCACAAAATAAACTCCAGCCAATAGGCAGACCAGCACAAAAAGAGTGTGCAGAATCTTCAAACAGTCAAGCGAATGTTCAGTGAGCCAGTACATTTGGTTGCGATGTGAGTACCACAATATGACTTACTCTCTCCACTGACTTTATTTGGGCATGTGAATGTTTTACAGCCATCCTTAGCATCTATTCTCAATTTGGCCGGGAATATCAGTGCAAAAGTGTCCTTCCATTGATGTAAAAGTTTCTTACATTCCTTGAAATGATCACGTTTCTCTCTTGTCGAATTTGCAAAGTCTGGTAAAAAGAAAATGCTGTGGTTCTTCCAAGAAAGCCTTCCTTTAATTTTTGCCTTGCATAACACAAGATCTTTATCGGATGATCTCAGAAATTTGGCCAGAATTGATCGGGGCCTGTCTCCCTCAGCGGATTGCCAAGCCGGAACCCTGTGAGCTTGCTCGATTTCCAGCTTATGGCTAATGTCGAGCAGACTCAGAAAGTGCCCGTCCAGGAATTCCACCATATTCTGTCCCTCTGTTCCCTCAGGGATTCCCACGATACGGACGTTATTCCGCCGGCAATGGTTTTCCATGACTCCAGATAATCGATCTGTTTCTCGACATCCCCCACTCTTGTGACCACATCAGTAAATTTTGCCTCCATGGCAGTGATCGATTGACATATTACAGCATGATCCTCCAAGTCGGCAACGGCCTTCATCAGCACTGCCGACATATTCAACATCTCTTGCCACATTTCCCTCATCTCCCTGACCAAATCGACTCCCTGGTCCACGGCCTGTCCAGGGGTGTCTGCTTGAGCACGTAAGTGTCTTTTAATGTCTCCAGAGCCTGAGGATTTTGAATTCTTTGACATATTGTCCTCCTAGAACAGTTATGGAACAGAGTGTATTGAATCTCACCAGTTTATGTCATAAAAGGTATTAAAACTAGCAAAGTGCGCAAAGCTCGCCGTTCACACGTCCGATCCTCGCATGACGTCACATGACTCGCCCACTTGAGTCTGGTGAAGTTTATATTAAAATGAGGTCCCAACTTCTCTTTCTACACAGTTTTACCTCTAGTTTCTCTTCTGTAAACCTGCAATCTCTGTAACTCCATTGAGACTCGCAAATTGCTTTTCTTTATTGTTTGACTTTTCCTTTTCTTTTACCATTTGTATATCCATATCTGCTGAAGCCCAGGAGTGCCAATTATAAAAGAATGAAGGAATAAATTATCAGTCTATTAATTTGAAAACAAAAACTTAAATAAGTCATTTTATAAATGGACAAATAAAGACACATTCAAATGTGTTTTATTTAATTCATTAACTCATTATATTTAACAATAAAATTGTGCATTAATAAATCATATTTATTTCATGTTTAAATTGCCATTTAATCTAGCAATAAATGAGTACATTAATGAGTATTTTAATTGCACTTTTTAATGCACTTTTAATGCACCTTTTAAATTACATTTAAAAAACGTCATGGTTACTTGTGTAACCTCCGTTCCCTGATGGAGGGAATGAGATGTTGTGTCGATGTAGTGACACTAGGGGTCACTCTCGGGAGCCCGAGACACCTCTGGTCTTTGATAAAAGGCCAATGAAAATTGGCGAGTGGTATTTGCATGCCACTCCCCCGGACATACGGGTATAAAAGGAGCTGGTATGCAACCACTCATTCAGATTTTATGCTGAGGAGCCGAAACAAGGTCCGGCCATTTCAGCGGGTAGTTCAGCGTTGTGGCAGGAGGGACACAACGTCTCGTTCCCTCCATCAGGGAACGGAGGTTACACAAGTAACCATGACGTTCCCTATCTATCACTCACTCGACGTTGTGTCGATGTAGTGACACTAGGGGTCCCTACACGAAACGCCACAATTGGCTGAACTGTGTTACGTGAACTGGCGGTGTGTGGTGGGCAGACTACTGTGTGCCTCATAGCCAGCACACCAGGTCGACACGTAACCTCCCCCAACATAGTTATGAGTGTCGAACGGCCCTTTTTGGGGACAAGTCGACTACCCAAAAGATAGAGACAGGCTTAACCCAGTCGTGGCCTCTTTTCCCCTTCTTTTTTTCCACTCCCTAAAAAAGAAGGGGGATTATCTGACTGGGCCGCCAGGTCTAGTCGGGGGGTGTCCCTCCCAAGGGGAAGACACACCGGAGACCACACCTCGCCCAAAGAGGGGGGGGATATTTAAGTGGAACTGCTGTTTTCTGTTTGAACGCCTTCAAACAGGCCACCACCGACTGGGTGTGCTCTTTCGTAAGGCGTGCCGTCAAGGAGACTGAGTCCAACTTCAAACCGAGAAAAGAGATGCTCTGAACCAGAAGGAGCTTGCTCTTTTCCCAGTTGACCTGAAGCCCTAGTCGGCTTAAGTGTGAGAGCACCAGGTCCCTGTGTGCGCACAGCATGTCTCGAGAATGAGCTAGGATTAGCCAGTCGTCGAGATAGTTGAGAATGCGAATGCCCACCTCTCTTAACGGGGCAAGGGCAGCCTCTGCGACCTTCGTAAAGATGCGAGGAGAAAGGGACAGGCCGAAAGGGAGGACTTTGTACTGATACGCCTGACTCTCAGACGCAAACCGCAGGAAGGGACTGTGTCAAGGAAGGATCGAGATGTGGAAGTACACATCCTTCAGGTCTACCGCTGCGAACCAGTCTTGATGTTGGACGCTCGCCAGAATGCGTTTTTGCGTCAGCATCTTGAACGGGAGTCTGTGTAAAGACTAGTTCAGTACTCACAGGTCCAAGATTGGCAGCAACCCACCGCCTTTTTTCGGTACGATGAAGTAGGGGCTGAAAAACCCCTTCTTCATCTCAGCTGGAGGGACAGCTTCTATCACGCCCTTCTGCAGGAGGGTAGCGATCTCCACGCAAGGTAGCAGCATTTTCGTCCTTCACCAAGGTGAAGTGGACACCGCTGAACCTGGGCGGACGCACGGCGAAGTGAATTGCGTAGCCGAGTCGGACAGTCCGGACCAATGGGACAACGTCATTGGACATACCGACAGGTGGGGCCTCGCGGCGGGGCAGAGCTCGAGGTGCCACACCATGTCGTGGCCGTGCTGAGTCTAAGGACATCGAAGCACTTACCTGGCTCCTTGTGACCACCCCCGGAACAGCCTGGGATGAGGGAGGAAGAGTCCTGTCCTCGTGACCCGTGAAGACTGTCACATCGGGGGTGGATTTGTGCCACAGCTGGGCGCTCAGGGGCGGGAGACCGCCGCTAGAGCGCCAAACCTGCCAAATAGAGTGGTGATGACGGCCGTGCACACCGGATACGTGACCCAGGGAACAAGGAAACCGCTCTTGCTGAGCTCTTGAGTACTGCAGCCACTTGGGCATGCAGCGCAATTAAATGCAAAAGGTAACAAAAAGATGGAGAGATCTGCTTACCAGCTCCAGAGCAGCGGGTTTTGTTGTCCCTGGGTCGCCCATCTCAAGGGCGCTTTGAAGCCTTTCACAGGTTCTGGGCGGCCGCGAGATGGGTGGCGTCTGCTTCCTGCGGTGGGCTCCACGCCGGGGCCAGGCCGAAGGGGCGGGCTGCGACGGAGCCGGTGCAGTCACCGCAGGGGGACACACTTGGCGATGAGTAGACGGGGTGCGGGATCTTGAGCCGCGCCGGGGAAGGATATGCTGGCTAGCATCCGCCTACTGCTCCACCATCGATGGGGCAGTAAGGAACCGTGTCTTGTCGGCCTCACCCATCTCGACCAGGTTGAGCCAAAGGTGGCGCTCCTGGACCACTAGTGTGGCCATCGTCCACCCAAGAGACCGCGCCGTGACCTCGGTCGCCGAGCGCAGTTTTTGCATCAATCCCCAATCGGGGCAGATGAGCGTGCTGGGGAATGGGAGGTCCGTGGGGATACCCGGCGGAAGCGGTCCCACTCATACCCGTGGGTAAAAGAACCGAGGCGGGGAGCCTCTGGGGTGGCTTGCTTTCTTACGAAGGCGAGCCGCGACCGCAACGTTGCCATGGACATGTCCTCGCAATGAGAACATGACCATCCATGAACGCTTTCTCCGCGTGAGCAGTGCCCAGACACGAAAGACAGTGATCGTGACCATCAGAAGGCGAGAGATAATGAGCGCAACCAGGAATAACACACAATCGGAAAAGCATCTTTAGAAAGACGCGTCTCTAAAAAGATGTTCCGTGTGTGCCGCTCTTTTAGAGAAATATACTCTTTTAGAGAAATATACTCTTTTATTTCTGCCGAAGCACCCAGGGGCATTCTCTGCAGTGCACCAGTGCAGAGGGGGGAGAAGCCGCTGAAATGCGCCATCAGATCCAGCAGAGGTGAATGAACAGTCGTGGGAATTCAGCTCAGTGAGCATGACCGTTCAGCTCGGAAGAGAGGTTGCATACCAGCTCCTTTTATACCCGTATGTCCGGGGGAGTGGCATGCAAATGCTTTCGCCAATTTTTATTGGCCTTTTATCAAAGACCAGAGGTGTCTCGGGCTCCCAAGAGTGACCCCTAGTGTCACTACATCGACACAACGTTGAGTGAGTGACAGATAGGGAAAGGTATTTGGTAATTGCTTTTCTTAATTCATTTTCCAATTGCTTTTCCTCATCCATTTGCCAATGGCTTTTTTATTTTGCTTTGCTTTTCCTTTCTTTTTCCTTTTCTTTCTCCAATTGAGAATCAAGTTTAAAAAATGCCGTTGGACAGTTGACCCGTGAGAGCAACCAATGAGCTTTTGATTCAGTTATAAGACACCCCCCCTCTTCCACATGCCACTCAAAGAGGATTTAAGACGACGGTACGAGCAGTTTACATGATATTATTGGATCTGCGAATCCCGTGCATAAGAAACAGATGCGAAGCATATCAGAAGTTAATGGTGGCTCATTCACTGTTGCTGTGAAATGCTGAACACAGCCCTACCTGAGCATGCACAGTGATACGTGTCCAGGATGGGAGCTGGTAATCATGATGCTGTCAACAGAACCAGCCTCCCGACCCGCACCCCGAATTGAAACACGCGATGGAGGTGAGCAAGGGCAATGGCTCGAGTCGCTGGAGAAAGCCGATGGACTTTCCTGAACTCATACTGAAGAAAACGCACATCCCCTTTCATTTATATCACGTTCATTTTAAAAATACTGTATGATCCAGGGTCCTGGGTAGCTCAGCGAGTATTGACGCTGACTACCACCCCTGGAGTCACGAGTTTGAGTAAGTGGTTCACGCTCTCAATGGGGCGCGTGGTAAGTTGTGCGTGGATCGCAGAGAGTGGCATGAGCCTCCACATGCAGAGTCTCCGCAGTGTCATGCACAACGAACCATGTGATAAGATGCGCGGATTGGTGGTCTCAGAAGCAGAGGCAACTGATACTTGTCCTCCGCCACCCGGATTGAGGTGAGTTACCGAGCCACCACGAGGACCTACTAAGTAGTGGGAATTGGGCATTCCAAATTGGGAGAGAAGGGGATTAAAAATTTAAAAAACACTGTATGATCATCTTTAAATATTTTATTTTTATGAAAATAATTGCCTGTGTATGATCGTGAAACGGTGGACTCACTGAATGACGGTCAGCTGAGGATACAGAGAAGGTAAGCGAGCACACTTTTGTGGAACAAATGGCAGTGTTTAAACTAATGTTGTGTATTACTAAAGTGTCTCTTTCAAATGAAAATTAAAAAATATCTATATTTTCCACACCAACCTACTGTGCATATCTGTTTATAATGTCGCAAATAAAGTTTGTACTTAATCTTTTGTTGTGCTCATCTTCATAAAGATGTTTATTGACTGGCAGTAGCTATACACACAGTAAATACACAATGTACACATTATTTTATTACATTCCTCTTTTACAATTGTAGTCTGGATCTTATGGATTTAACATTTTGAATTAATTTACATTTTAATTGTACCTGAATCAATTATGTTATAGGCATAATAACATAATCAACACAGATAATGGCAATTAACATGTCAAAGATGTTTGAGGGAAAATGTCTAAGATTTAGGCAAGACATTTTCTGAGAGAAAAACAAATGCTATAACAAACAAGTGTTTTACCCCTTCACTGCTAGAATTGTGTGAAATGAAACAGTCACTTAACATAACTTTTACTTGAAGAAAAAAAAAGACCTTCTGGTTGTGTAAACGAAAGATAACACTTTTTTAAGCTTTATATACAGAAACAGTTTAGCAAATTTTCATTGTGTCCCAGTGCTTATGATCGATGATCTCACAGTGCACAGAAGGTACAGTATATGGGCTTTGTTCACAAATATGGCAGAGAGAGAGAGCAGTCATACAGTAATGAAACAGGTGAATAACTGTAAGGTCAGGCAGTGTAGAGAAGAAATTGCTTTAGTAACCTCCGTGAAGTTGGCACCCCATATAATTAAATCATTACCAGATCTATACCATTCGTTTGTGCTGCATTTGTGCCACAAAAATGAACGTTTGTGCTGGTTCGGTGTTTGAGATTTTAGACATTATTTTTTTGACTGTGTGACGATACTTTCCACCCCTTGTGGTCCAAATCGTTCCAAACCGGTGCCATTCGTTTGTGCTGATTTGTGCCGTTAAAAGAAACACTAACTATTTCCCTTCCTTACATACAGCAAGAAACTTTTCGGGAGCAGTGACGTCACTCTCCACCCCAAATTGTCCAAATCACTCTGAACCAGTGCCGTTCGTTTGTGCTCGATTTGTGCCATTAAACTTAATCTTGTATCTATTTCCCTTCCTTATGGGGCTATTCCACTGCACGGTACAGCTCAACATGACTAGACTCTGCTTGATTTTTGGGGGTTTTCCACTGCGGATAGTACCTGGTACCTGATACTTTTTTTAGTATCACCTCAGTTGAGGTTCCAAGCAGGCCGAGCCGATACTAAAGATCACTGATTGGTCAGAGAGAATCGTCTCTACCAGCCTCACTGGATTTGCGACACGGGACATCAACCCGCTAGTTTTAAAGTTAGCGACAGCAATATCATTTGTTCACACGACTATCGAATTGTAAAAAGAAATGGCTGTGCACAAAACCATGCTGTGGTCAATAAACGAGGTGCAGATGTTCCTCTCGTTAGCGACCAACGAAACGACGCGAAACGAAAAAGTCTTTCAGGAAGTGTCTCAGCTGTTGGGCACACATAGTACCACCAGACCTACCAACAGTGTAGGGAAAAGTAAATAAAAACTTAAAAGTGACTACAGAACCATCAAGGACCACAACAGCCAGAGTGGTTCAAACAGAAGAAAGTGGAAGTGGTTCGACCAAATGGACGCTATCTATGGCAATGGACCGGAAAGCAATGGGAGGGAGAGTGCCCTGTTGATGGTACGTTTACTTTATATTCTGCTTGAGAGCTTCACTTTATTTAGTTGACCAGCTACTGGAAAGCTTTCCTCTAAAACAACCAGGCCAATTTAACTGTTACACTTGTGTAAAAATCACTATGCAACAACTGCTTTATGCAGCACAATGAGCTAGTAGCTAACAGCTAGCGGTCGTGTTATTGTTTATGGTCAGTAAAGTTTGTGTCGCGTTTAAGATGATGTCACGGCAGTAGAAGCGGCTCAACTATGATATCCCACCCACATTGAGGTGGCACTACTGCTGTGGAAAAGCATGCTCAGAAAAGTAAAGCGAGTCGAGTCGAGTTGAACCGTAACGTGCAGTGGAAAAGTGCCATTAGAAATAACAGCTTGTATTTGGGAGCAGTGACATCACTCTCCACCCCATGTGGTCCAAATCACTCCTAACTGGTGTCGTTAGTTTGTGCTCGATTTATGCGGTTAAAAGAAACATCATAAAGTTTTCCCTTCTTTGTATTAAACAAGATAGCTTTTGGGAGCCGTGAAATCATGCAGGCTAAACCCCATGTCAGTCACTCTCACTGTCTTCATTGTTTGTGCTTGCTACTGGTTTGTGCCGTGTTTGGTATTGTTGAAGCATACATTTTTTGGCAAAGATTTAATCTTTCACTCCGTCAAACTCCAAATGCAACAACAAAAATTGTCCGTGTTTGTGCTGCAAATTATGATTTGTTTATTGGCTATATGTGAGACTGCTGAACAAAGCTGTACATCATGTTTAAATAGGTTAATTGTTCCAAATTTTTTCACAAGTAAACAACCACAGTTTTCAGCTCCGAATTTGCTTTTATTAGTTTTAATTTAGCTAGAAGCTGGCGCGACTCGTGTTGATAGTGTTTGTGTAATTGCATAGTCCTATATGTTAGCTAATATTCAAAATATTTGTTTGAAATTTCAGTGCAATGTTTGAAATCATGTTACGTGCCGTTCGCATGCTGGAATGTGTTTCTTGTTGCACTAAAATGACACGCAGAACCACAAAAGAGCAAAATGTAGGTGTCTCGACTCAAGACGTACGTTTTACAGTTTAGGTTCTTTTTTAACTTGACATGCCGTCTAAAAACACGAACAAGCCATCAAAGATGTCCATCTAGTGCATGTTTACTTTGAAATCAATTATAAAACAGCGTGGACGGACACAAAAATGCACTCAGTGTGAATGGCCCCTCAGTGTAAGACTAGAACTTTTTAGAAAGGTTTGATCACACTTGCCTATTCTTTATTATTTGTTACTGCACATTTTAGAATTTAGCATATAAAGTCATCAACACTAAAAAGTAACACAAAAGTATGGAAATTATGCAGTGACCAAAACAAATTTAATCAAACTGTTGCATGGGGGCGTGGTCATGTGTCAGTCTGGGGGAGAGGGAGAGCGGTAAGGCTCGTCACCTGGGCCATAATTATCTCTAACACCTGTCTCTCATTATAATGATGACGGAGGGAGACTTGAAAAGGCACACCAGAGCGTCAGAGTGGGGAGAGAGACCAGAGCCACCATGTGAAGTTGTTTGTGTGTTTGGCCATCAAGAGCCCTTTTTGTTTAAGTTTTAAGACTGAGAGAGAGTAATAAAACACTCACCTCTGACTGTTTGCTGTCTCCTGACTCCTCCTTTGCCCAGAACTCAGAGATCTTGCTACACAGACTTGTACAGAAATAATCCCAAGTGTTTCAACATAAGCCTTTAGATCAAAAGGTTCTAAGCTTATGAGAAAAAAAACTTAGTCAGTGTCCTATTGGACTGGTTGTATAGGCTAAATTTATATGTTCTTAATATTAATTTTATTTTCTGATTAATTTTTTTTACTGATTCACATAGATAACAAAGAAAAGCAAAACAAATATACTCAGAATTAACATTTAACCTCCACTATTACCCTTCCCAATCCCCAACCCCACCCTGACCCTCAACAATATCCCTGTGGTCACACATGATTATTGACACACACACACACACACACACACAAAATATAACAATCACACACATTTAAAACTTCTCCCTCCACTGCAACTCCCCAAGAGCCCTCCAAAAACGCCAAATAGCTGCCCCATTTCCCATCAAACGAATCCCAATTCCCCAGCCTTCTACATGACGCTTCCTCGAAAGCCGCCACCCTTCCCATCTCCGTGCACCATTCTTGAAATAAGGGCGCTCCAGCCAACTTCCATGCCCTTAAAAAAATGTGTCTGCCAAACATAACACTGGTTAGGACCCAATATTTTGGTGTTTATCCCCTATATTGATGACCGCCCTATCGCCTAAAATACAGAGTCTGGGGCAAAATGAAATCTGAAAAAATACATCACACATAAAACTCTGAACCTTCAACCCAAATTCTTGGATCTTAACACACCACCAAAAAACATGGGTAGTGTCTCCATCTTCTGATTGGCCAGCAGGTGAGTGTGTCTTTAAGACCAAGCCTATACAATCTAGAAGGTGTCCAATAGAATTGATGTAAAATCTTGAATTGCATAAGGCGTACCCTTGCATCTCTAGATGCAGACTTGACGTTTTTTAGAATCCTAGCCCACACTCCCTCCTCCAATACCAAGTTTAAATCTTTCTCCCAAAATCTCTTGACAGAAGTTAAAGCTGAATTAGCAGGGAGTAACACACAGATGCCTCATGAACTTTTCTAAAAGCAGTAATCACCACTCCCAGAGTATCTGCAGCTTTAGGGGGCATTTTTTGTATGCTACTCCCAAAAATAGTACAGAGCAGGTGGCGCAGCTGTAAATACCTAACGAACTGAGATCTGGGAATCCCAAAATGTTGAACCGAATTTTCAAAGGATCTCAACACTCCACTCTCATATAGGTCACCGAGTCTATTAACCTCCCTCACAATCCACTCTGACCAGCAGAAAGGGGACTTATTAATACATAATTTTGGGTTCAGCCATATGCTTGAGGCAACATTTAAATAAATGTCAGAATTAAACACTCTGGACACTTTTGTTCATACCGAGTGCAAATGCGAGATAACGGGGTGTAACTTAACTTCTCCGATTAGTTTGACAGAAAGGCTCTGCAATGGTGAAATAGGGGCAAGAACGTCCTGTTCAATACAAAACCAGGAAGGGGCTCTCTCAGGTGGAAGCGACCAATGAGCCAAATGTCTGAGACCGAATGCATAATAATAAAACAAAATCTTGGGTAGGCCTAGCCCACCTTTGTCAATCAGCCAATGCAATTTACTGAAATGTAATCTGTGACGTTTACCATTCCAAATGAAGGACTTCACTATGCTATTAAATTGCTTAAAATAAGAGAGGGGGACATCTACAGGGAGAGATTGTTGCAGGTAGTTGAATTTTGGAATACAATTAATTTTGATAACATTAACCTTCCCGGGTCACGTGACGCCATGCAAGGAGCAGACGTGTGAGCGACGAGCTCTGCGCACTTTGCTGAATTTTCGATTATTCTCATGTTATAATCTGGTGAAATTTGAAACACCCAGTTACACATTTGTCCTTTGTTGCAAAACATGGCAAAGAAGTCAAAATCCTCGGGCTCTGGAGACATTAAAAGACACTTACGTGTTCAGGATGAAAGCCCCGACAAGCCTACAGACCAGGGACTCGATTTGGATGGCGCGGCGGGAGAGGAGATCCAGCGTCAGTTGTCCAACATGTCGGTGATGTTGACGAAGATTCTTGCTGACTTGGAAGATCTCGCTGTAATACACTGATCGATTATGGTGATGGAAATAAAATTCTCTGAGTTAGGTACAAGAGTGACTGATGTTGAAAAACGAATCGATTTTCTGGAATCTTCGGAGAGGGAATTAACCGCTAATCCACCCGCGACCAAAGTTGATTTGGAACATCTCCTTGAAAAGCTTGAAGATCTTGAGAATAGAAGCCGCAGGAATAATGTTCGAATTGTTGGAATTCCTGAGCATGAGGAGGGCAGAGATATGGTGAAATTCCAAGATGAGTTTTTTCCGGGTCTGCTCGACATAACAGGCCACAAGCTGGAAATCGAGCGAGCTCACAGAGTCCCTGCTCACAGATCTGCTGAGGGAGACAGGCCCCGATCGATTCTGGCCAGATTTCTGAAATCATCCAATAAAGATCTTGTGTTGTGCCAGGCGAGGAGCAAAGGGAAGCTTTCTTGGAAGAACCATAATATTTTCATGTTCCCGGACTTGCCAAACTGAGAATAGAAACGAAGGTCGGTCGCAAAGTATTTACATGTCCAAATCAGGCAATATCTTTTATAGAATCAATGTCTGAGTAAACCATTGGATGTTTCTCATGTGAGTGGGCCTGACTCGCTGTACTTACTCTTGAGGAAGCTGGGCGACATTTTGGGTTTTTTGCGTTGGCTCTGCCTAGCGGCTGGAGCTTGTTTTGTGAATAACACTTTTCCTTAAAGAAACTTTTGCATTGATGAAAGATTACTTTTGCATTGAAGTTCCCAGACAGATTGAGAGTGGACACTACGGATGACCGCAAAACATCTACATGCTCACACAAAGGATGTCTTTTATAAAGCTGATGGATTGTGTAAGTCATGGTATATACGTTTATGCGGCCTCCGAGTGAATTGACTTGACCATCCGGGGAACCGGGATGCCGGTTTTGTTTCTTTTTGTATTGGTTCCACCTAGCGGCTGGACCATGTTCTGTTGAATCACACTCATTTGGAACAGCTGTGGTTTAATCTGTTCGTTCTTTGTTGGGACATTGGAATGATTATGTCATCCACTGAACTCATAACAGCTGGCTCACTGAACATCGTTTGTCTGTCTGAGGAATCTGAACGGTTTTCTATCAGCTGGAATTTGTTTTGTGGAAGATCACACCTTTGAGACAGTTCTGTGAATGAATTCTTCCTATTGATTAATTTCAGATTATTTTACTCTGGACAGGGGCACCTGGCAGGGTTGCCCTCTTTCCCCATTATTGTTCTATCTTGCCCTGGAACCATTAGCAGCCACGATGAGAAAGGAAGATGATTTTCCAGGGCTGGTAACGGAAGGTATGGCACATAAGGTTTTGCTTTACGTAGATGATATTTTATTATTTGTTTCCGACCCCACTAGATCTATGCCTTGCCTCGACAGAATTATTCATTCCTTTTCTAATTTCTCAGGATACAGAGTCAATTGGTCTAAATCTGAAGCTTTGGCTCTGACAACATACTGCCCAGTAATGGCTTTTCAGCGGGTGCCTTCCAGTGGCCCAAACAGGACATTAAATATTTGGGTATTTTATTCCCAGAAAATTTGTGTGATTTAGTTAGAGTTAATTTTGACCCCATAATAAAAAAGGTGTTCAAGCGATGTGGACAGGTGGGCTTCATTACATTTAACTATGATTGGGAAGGTTAATGTTATTAAAATGAACTGTATTCCAAAATTTAACTACCTGCTACAATCTCTCCCTGTAGATATCCCCCTTTCTTATTTCAAGCAATTTGATAGCATAGGGAAGTCCTTCATTTGGAATGATAAGCATCCCAGATTACATTTCAATATGTAACATACTGTAGGCCGATTGACAAAGGATGGGCTAGGTGGACATTTGGCTCATTTGTCGCTTCCACCTGAGAGAGCCCCTCCCTGGTTTTGTATTAAATAGGAAGTTCTTGCCCCTATTTTGCCATTGCAAAGCCTTTCTATCAAACTAACCGGAGAAGTTAAGTTACACCCCGTTATCTCGCATTTGCACTCGGTGTGGACAAAAGTGTCCAGAGTGTTTAATTTGGACATTTATTTAAATGTTGCCTTGAGCATATGGCTGAACCCAAAATTATGTATTAATAAGTCCCCTTTCTGCTTTTCAGAGTGGATTGTGAGGGGGGTTGCTACACTCGGTGACCTGTATGAGAGTGGAGTATTGAGATCCTTTGAAAAATTGTTTCAACATTTTGGGATTCCCAGATCTAAATTTTTTAGGTATTTACAGCTGCACCACCTGCTCTGTTCTATTTTTGGGAGTACCATACACCCTCCTAAAGCGGCAGATACTCTGGGAGTGGTGATTAGTGCTTTTGAAAAAGGTCATGAGGCATTAGTGTATTACTCCCTGCTAATTCAGTGTCTGGGGGATGGAGCTTTGGCTTCTCTCAAGAGATTACAGGAGAAAGATTTAAACTTGGTATTGGAGGAGAGAGTGTGGGCTAGGATTCTAAAAAATGTCAAGTCTACATCTAGAGATACAAAGGGGCATCTTATGCAATTTAAGATGTCACATTGATTCGATTGGACCCCCTCTAGATTGTATAGGCTTGGTCTTAAAGATACACCCACCTGCTGGCGATGCCAATCAGAAGATGGAGACACAACCCATGTTTTTTGGTGGTGTGATAAGAGCCAAGAATTTTGCTTAAAGGTTCAGAGTTTTAACCTAACCTAACCCTAACCCTAACCAAACAGTTAGGGGGTTATTTGACTCAGGCTAGCAAAGAACCTTTTGAGTATCACCCTGGTAACTGCCTAGCAACCAAATGAGCTCACCCTAGCATCAATCTATCTGTCTGTGTGTCTGTCTATCTATCTATCAATATTTGAAGTCAGAAGTTTACATACACCTTAGCCAAATACATTTAAACTCAGTTTTTCACAATTCTTGACATTTAATCATAAAAAACATTCCCTGTCTTGGGTCAGTTAGGATCACTACTTTATTTTAAGAATGTGAAATGTCAGACTAATAGTAGAGAGAATGATTTATTTCAGCTTATAATTATTTCATCATATTCCCAGTGGGTCAGAAGATTATTTAGAAGTTATTAAGTAGATAATTTGTGGGTCAGAACTACACTTTGTTAGTATTTGGTAGCATTGCCTTTAAATTTTTAACTTCAGTCAAACATTTTGGGCAGCCTTCCACAAGCTTCTCACAATAAGTTGCTTTAATTTTGGCCCATTTCTCCTGACAGAACTGGTGTAACTGAGTCAGGTTTGAAGGCCTCCTTGCTCACGCACGCTTTTTCAGCTCTGCCCGCAAATTATCTATCGGATTGAGGTTAGAGCTTTGTGATGGCCACTCCAGTACCTTGAATATGTTGTCCTTAAGCCATTGTGCCACAACTTTGGAGGTATGCTTGAGGTCATTGTCCATTTGGTAGACCCATTTGCAACTGAAGTTTAACTACCTGGCTGATGCCTTGAGGTGTTGCTTCAATAAATCCACATAATTTTCCTTCCTCATGATGCCATCTATTTTGTGAAGTGCACCAGTCCCTCCTGCAGCAAAGCACCCCCACAACATGATGCTGCTACACCCATGCTTCACGGTTGGGATGGTGTTCTTTGGATTGCAAGCCTCACCCTTTTTCCTCCAAACATAAAAATGTCATTATGGCCAAACGGTTCAATTTCTGTTTTATTAGACCAGAGGACATTTCTCCCAAAAGTAATATCATTGTCCCCATGTGCAATTGCAAACTGTATTCTGACATTTTTATGGTGATTTTGGATTAGTGGCTTCTTCCTTGCTGAGCAGCCTTTCAGGTTATGTCTACATAGGACTCGTTTTACTGTGGATATAGATACTTGTCTACCTGTTTCCTCCAGCATCTTCATAAGGTCCTTTGCTGTTGTTCAGAAAAGTCAGACTACAGTTTGCAAGTGCACATGGGGACAAAGATGTTACTTTTTGGAGAAAAAAAAGGGTGAGGCTTGCAAGCCGAAGAACACCATCCCAACCGCGAAGCAAGGGTCTGTCTGTCTGTCTTTGCACTTTTCACACCAAACTATGTTCATCTCTAGGAGACAGAATGCGTCTCCTGAGCAGTATGATGGATGCGTGGTCCCGTGGGTTTATACTTGTGTATTATTTTTTGTACAGATGAACATGGTACCTTCAGGTGTTTGGAAATTGCTCCCAAGGATGAACCAGACTTGTGGAGGTCCACAATTTTTTTCTGAGGTCTTGACTGATTTCTTTTGATTTTCCCATGATGTCAAGCAAAGAGGCAATGAGTTTGAAGGAAGGCCTTAAAATGCATCTACAGGTACACCTCCAATTCAGTACACCTCCTTTCAGAAGCTAATTGGCTAATTGTCTAAAGGCTTGACATAATTTTCTGGAATTTTTCAAGCTGCTTAAAGGCACAGTGTAAACTTCTGACCCAATGGACTTATGATATAGTCAATTAAAAGTGAAACAATCTATCTGTAAACAATTGTTGGAAAAATTACTTGTGTCATGCACAAAGTAGATGTCCTAAACAACTTGCCAAAACTATAGTTTGCTAATATTTTTTTGTTATTAACAATTTTTTATTGATTCCATTTACAAAATAAAAAACAAACAACACAAGAATACACGTAATCAATTTTTTAACAATTATATGCCCCCCTCCCACCCGTCACCCAACATGCATCCCAGTGGTCAAACATTAATATACACATATAAACAAACAGTCCAAAGAAAATACTCGATGACATAACAAAAACATATACAATTAACCAACATAGAAGAAAAAGGGATCCACTTATAATTTTAATTAAAATCGTCCCTCTCAACTGCTCCTCCCTGGCAACCTTCTTGGAAGGCCAAATAAGTGTCCCACTTCTTCACATATGCACCCAAACTGCCCAGCCATCTATGTGATATCTCTTCAAAAGCTGCCACTCTGCCCAACTCATGAAATGAGGGCGTATCAGCCGACTTCCATCCCCTTAGCATTGCCTGCCGATCATCACGCTGGTAAGGACCCAGTTTTTATATGTTTATTCATTATATTAATACCTGCCCCATCACCCAAAATACAAAGTCTGGGGCAAAATAAAATCTGAGTGCTCAAGACCTCACAAATGCAATTCTGAACCTTCGACCAAAACTCTTGAATCTTTGTAGATCACCAAAAAACATGGGCTATGTCCCCATCCTCCAACTGGCATCGCAAGCAAGTAGGTGTGTCTTTAAGGCCAAGCCTATACAATCTAGAGGGAGTCCAATAAAAACGATGTAGAATCATAAATTGAATTAGGCACACCCTTGCATCCCTAGATATAGACTTGACATTTTTTTAAATCTTACCCCATTCTCCATCTTCCAGTAATAAATTCAAGTCTCTCTCCCAAAACTTCTTAAAAGATGTTAAAACCCCATCCCCTAAACTCTGAATTAGCCAGGAATATACACTGAAGCCTCTTTTCAAAAGCAGCAAGCACCATCTCTAGAGCTGCTTTAGGGGGCTGCATACTACACCCAGAGGTGGTGCAAAGTAGATGGTGCAGCTGTAAGTACCTGAAGAATTGAGATCTGGGAATCCCAAACTGCTGTATAAAATTTTCAAAAGATCTCAACGCTCCATTTTCATCAGGTCACCCAGCGTAGCAACTCCCTTCTCAATCCATTCTGTCTTATTTGAGCCAGCACTAAAGAAAACATGTCCGCCCCATATCTTGCCAAAGTTTTCAGCTTCCTGCGGGAAAAGATGCGTTTCTTGAAAAAACACTATATCATATTTCTTAAGTTTAAGAAGAGACTTCATTCTTTTTATGGGGTGCCTCAACCCATTTACATTCCATGTGGAGAGAGACAATCCACTCATATTAACATTTGACATTTTGACATTTTAGAAAAAATAGATTGTGTGTCAAAAATAAAATGATAAAGACCACATTCCAACATTAGAGCAACAAACAAACCCCAACCCCCCCCCCCCCCCAAAAAAAAAAACAGAAAAAAGAAAAACATGCGCATTAAACCCACGCACAACAACGCCAACAGGCGTCCATCCCTCTAAACTCAAACAGTACATGTACGCCTACGAGAGCCCCTGCAACACATTTGCCGCTGGATTGCTCGAGTCCAGTGCCTCTATACAAATTTTGGGAGACAGAATTACACAACAGAAAATAATCTATAAAACAAACTCCAACCAATATGAGGCATAAGTAAAAAGAACATGTAGATTCATCCACATAACTGTCCTGAATGTGTGTTCCTCCACAAAACATGCTCCAACCCGCTAGGCGGAAAAAGCAAAAAAAAAAAAAAAAAAAAAAAAAAAGGCTGTTCAGTTTCCTCAGGCAGTCAAACGATTGTTCAGTGAGCCGGCTGTGATATGAGTGTAACACATGCCCTAATCACTCTAATGATTTGCAAGAAATATTCCACAAAACAAACTCCATCCAATAGGAGGCACAAGCACAAAGATCGTGCAGATACATCCACAAACTGTCCCGAAGGAGTGTTATTCCACAAAACAAACTCCAGCCGCTAGGCGGAAGCAGCACAAAAAGAAGCAAAGAAGGCGCCCAGTTTCCTCAAACGATCAAGTGAATGTTCAGTGAGTCAAGTCCACTCGGCTGCATCACACAATGACTTACTCCATTCCATTGACTTTATGAAGGACAATGCTTTTTGGGGACATGTAAATATTTTGCGGCCATCCTTAATATCTATTCTCAATTTGGCTGGGAACATCAGTGCAAAAACGACCTTCCATTGATGTAAGAGTTTCTTGCATTCCTTCAATCGATCATGTTTCTCTCTTGTTGAATTCGCAAAGTCTGGGAACAAGAAAATGCTGTGGTTCTTCCAAGAAAGCCTTCCTTTACTCCTCGCCTCGCGTAACACGAGATCTTTATTGGATGATCTCAGACATTTGGCCAGAATTGTTTGCCTCCACGGATCTCCAAGCCGGGACCCTGTGAGCTCGCTCGATTTCCAGCTTATGGCCTGTTATGTCAAGCAGACTCGGGAAGAGCTTGTCTAGGAATTTCATTATATCTTGGCCTTCTTCGTTCTCAGAAATTCCAACAATTCGGACGTTGTTTCACCGATTACGATTCTCCAAGTCTTCCAACTTTTCCCAAATACGTTCCAAATCCACCCTGGTCGCTAGTGGGTTAGCAGCTAATTCCCTCTCATTTGACTCCAGATAATCGATTGCCTCCATGTTAGGGATCGATCGATGTATTACAGCAAGGTCTTCTAATTCAGCAACAACCTTCGCCAGTATTGCCGACATGCTCGACAGATGGTACTAAATCGCTCCCGCCGCACCATCCAAAATGAGACCCGGCCTGCGGCCCTGTCAGGGGTGTCAGCTTGAGCATGCAAGTGTCTTTTAATGTCTCTCAAGCCCGAGGATTTTTAATTCTTTGACATATTGTTTTCATCAACAGTTATGGAACAGTTTATGACACAAAAAAGTATTAAAAACTAGCAAAGTGCACAGAGATCTATCTATCTATCTATCTGTCTGTCTGGAACTAACTAATTAAGCTTTTATATCTTTTTTAAACTTTCAGACCAGGCTCTTTCAAGCCAACCTCAAATTTTGTCTACAAACTTTATTATCTAGTTATATTATTATAGAATAGCTACATTGACCATAACATGGTAATGATGAGCCTTTTAATATGTATGTTCTGTTTGAATGATGTTTGAAATTAGGAAACAAACAGGATAATAAAATAAACAAGACAATAATGGGCTCAATTAAATAAATTTGCTCTTTATTTTTGAAAAGGGAGGAGAGAAAACTTCCTGTAGCTTTTGTCAACAACAAAAATGATGTCATTGATGCATGCCCTTATACTTGAAAACCATGAACAAAACTATGCAAGATAAAAGGAAATGCGACCCAGGATACATTAGGTTACATTTTTTACTATGGTGGTCCCAAAGCAAACCTTGTTGAGAACCACTGTTCTATAAAAAATAAAGCTTTACCTACTAATATCCAAAAAAAAACTGTATTTAAATGAAACATCCAAACATTTATTTATCACTATGAATTGTTTAAACAAAAAGAGCGATACTTGTGTGTTATGTGAGTATGTGTGGGTGTGGACTTACTCTTGCACATGATGTGCTGTCCAGCAGTGATTTATTGTTACAGTACAACTCCAGCATGTGAGTGCAGTGTCTGGATGAAACATGCCGGGAGATATCATTGTGGAGACGCTTTTTAATATACTACTACCTCTTTTACTACTAACTGGTGAGTTTTGTTTAAAACCCTTCCTAAGATAGGTATAAAATAAATAAAAAATGAGGTTAGATTGTTAAAGCAGTATTATGGACTTAATACTCATGAAGATACTTAAAGCCCTTCCTGGCTTTACAGAAGCATTAAGACAAAAATGTTGATATGTTTACCAAACAATATTTGTTTTCTGCATATGTTAACCATACAGGTAGAGAGATTAAATGTCTTTGCATGTTAGAAGTACCTAATGGTAGTTCTTTTACTGCATCACTGTGATAAATCAAGTCAGGATTATTGTCAAGAAAGGGTTTTATTGTTTGGATAGGACATTAATTAAAGTCAAATAACAATACTATGTTTGCTATTTAGTAGTGAATTACTTCCCATTTAGTGAACAGAGAAATGTCAAGATCTCTAAAAAATAACAAAAACAATACTTAAGAGATGTATAGAATACTTATATTCATTAGGATATAAAATACATTTGAAAAATGTTCACTGATTTGAATATTGACTTGAAACACATGCCATGTCAGACCACTTTTCACAATAACGTTTTCCATCCTTGTTAATGTGGAAGTTTTGATCCATTCACATGAATACAACTTTATTGTCATAGGTTTTGTTCTGCATATCAAGCATCACAATTTTTGATTCAGACATGGGGTGAATGTTGGGTATTTTTGGACTGGATTGTAATGCTGTCTTTATACATAAATATATAATGTGTAGTATATACATACCTATATGTAATGTCTTTATGTAGCTATACACCTCTTGAGAAATATTACAATTTATAAAAATAAAATTTTCATAAAAGTGTGTTCTTTTAAAATATCAATTGAGTAGTTTTTGTTACGTCCAGATGGACTGACGGAGAGTTTCTGGTTTGGAACATACATTAAGGGTGGGCCCGTGTTTGCAGAGATTATAAAAATGAGCCCCAGCGGTGTAAATATTGTCTTTCATCTTACCAATGCAGACTTTTTTAAGAGATCAAAGAATAAAAGAGAGACTAAAGAGATTTTAAGAGACTAAAAGTAAGCACACAATGTGGTTAATTGAAATAAAATGTTCAAGAATTTTTTAGGTTAAAATGTATATGAATGTATTAGGGAAAGTGTAAATTTTACGTGCTATATGGTCACCATTGTAAGTTTTTCACCATTTTTAATCACCTAATCAGCAGTTCGCTTAAATAGTCCTGCGCTGTGACAAATGAAGGATTGTACTACAAATAATCTATGTGCTGATTAATACAATATCATAAAAACTGCATATAAAATAAGTATCCCAGATTTAAAGAATTGGTATTTAAAATAATTTAGATTGAGAATAGCATGGCACACTGCAGCAGGACACTGCTGTCAATGTTTGAAATTACAATATAAACTACCATCATAACTACAGTATGTGTAGTTGTTTATTTAGTGCAGCAAATTCAATGTAAACAAAAAGTAAGAGAACTATGTGTAAAAGTGAATAGAAGTTGACAAGTGACAATCATGTGGAGCAATGAGGATAAAAAAAAATAAAAATAATATATATATAATAAAAATAAAAATAATTACATTAAAATTTAAATATGGTCTATTGACACACAACATCAAATATATTAAAAGATATCTAAAAAAACCCAAAACAAATATAGTCTAATATATAAATAATAACAACTCTATCCCTAATGTGGATGAATCTATATGTTCTTTGTGTTTATTCTGTCTATTGGCTGGAGTTTGTTTTATAGATTATCTTTTGTTGTGTAATTCTATAGAAACACCGGACTTGAGCAATCCGACGGCAAAGTTGTCGTGGGGGCTCTCATAGGAGTACATGGACTGTTTGAGTTTAGAAGGATGGACGCCGGTTGGTGCTGTCGTGCGCAGGGTTAATGCGCATGTTTTTCTTTTTTCTGTTTGTTTGGTTCGGGGGGAAGTTTGGGGTTTGATTGTTGCACTAATGTGGAATGTGGTCTTTATAATTTTATTTTTGACACAATCTATTTTTTCTAATATGTCAAAATGTCAAATGTTAATATGAGTGGATTCTCTCTCTCCACGTGAAATGTGAATGGGTTGGGGCACCCCATAAAAAAAGGAAGGTTATTTCTCTTATTAAGCATATGAAATATGATATAGTGTTTCTTCAAGAAACACCGTAGGAAGCTGAAAAATTTGGGAAGATATGGGGTGGACATGTTTTCTTTAGTGCTGGCTCAAGTAAGAGCAGGGGAGTCATTACACTGGCAAGTAAACATCTAAAAATCAAATATCTCAAACAGATTAAAGATAAATTAGGAAGAGTCATTATTGTTTTAGCAGAAATTCAGGGGCAAAGTCTTATTTTGGCTAATATTTATGCACCTAACATTGATGATCAGGGCTTTTTTATATATCTTGAAGGGATGTTGCAAGGATCAGTCCTTGATCATAGTGAATCAAAAGTGTGTAAGCCCCTTAGAGCAACAGTGATGCTTCACAGGATGTGTAAAAAGCTCGGTCTTACAGATATTTGGAGACGTTTGAACCCATCTGGTCGGAGACTATACATTTTTCTCATCAGTCCATAAGATTTATTATAGAATCGTTTTTTTTATATATCTAAGTCCC
Organism: Myxocyprinus asiaticus; assembly: GCF_019703515.2. Classification (NCBI taxonomy): domain Eukaryota; kingdom Metazoa; phylum Chordata; class Actinopteri; order Cypriniformes; family Catostomidae; genus Myxocyprinus; species Myxocyprinus asiaticus. Next base: position 1,129,304 of record NC_059354.1, on the reverse strand, counting down.
TCATTTCATCTGTTGTTGATTGCTCAATTGAAAACATTTTAGTTTCAGATCACGCCCTAGTGAGTTAAGAGGTGTTGCCACATATGGAGAAAATAAAATCATATAGTTGGTGCTTAAATGTATCCCTTTTGCAAAATCCTGAATTCCAACAAATGTTCATGGCTGAAATCAATGTTTATATGGAGACCAACTGGTCTTCAGTATCCTCTGTGGGCATGGCTTGAGAGGCACTTAAATCGGTTCTTAGAGGCCGGATCATACAGTATGCCTCATTCACCAAAAAATCCAAAGCACGAGAACTCATGCAGTTGGAAGGGAATATTAAAAGTGCAGAGGCAGAGCTGAAGCGCCACATGTCGTCTGATGGCCTCAGAGAATTAACCTGATTGAAATACAGATATAATATTATTTTATCACGGAAGGTGGAGTTTTGGCTATTGAGGGCAATACTTTGAGTCGGGGGACAAAGCAGGAAAACTTCTGGCTAGATATATAAAATAGAGAGAGTGCTTTTCTACCATTCCCTCAGTGAAATCTGCTGGTGTTGAAATATTTACATCAGCCATTGATATTCATAATGCTTTTAAAGAATTCGATCTTGATCTCTATAGTTCCATGTCTTCGTCTACTGATGATGACATTAGAAATTAGTGGAACCATTAGAACTCCCTAAACTGACGAATGAGCAAAATAATTATCTAGATTCTGAGATAACCTTGGAGGAGCTTGGCAAGGTAATTAAGGCCTTGCCTACAGGCAAGGCTTCGGGGCCAGATGGTTTTGGCACTGAATTTTTAGATCTTATGCTACAGAATTGGCTCCACTTTTTCTTTAAATCATTAAATCATTAAAAAATGGAAAGCTTCCACCAACCATGACACAAGCCCGGATCAGTCTGATTCTTGAAAAGGACAAAGATCCAAGCGAGTGTAGAGTTACCGTCCAATTTCCCTGATCCAGCTAGACGTAAAAATATTGTCAAAAATTCTGGCTAACTGATTAAGTAAAGTTATGACATCTCTTATACATACAGATCAGGTGGGGTATATTCAGGGCCGCAGCTCTTCTGATAACATTAGGGGTTTCATCAATATTATGTGGTCAGTGATGAATAATCAGGCTCCTGTCGTGGCCATCTCACTTGACGCCGAAATAGTGTTTGATATGGTAGAATGGGATTATTTTTTTAAGATTTTGGAAATATACAGGTTCTGGAATACTTTTATTGGATAGATCAAGTTACTTTATAGACACCTGGTAGCGGCGGTACAAACAAATGGATTAATTTCAGATTATTTTACTCTGGATAGGGGCACCTGTCAGGGTTGCCCTCTTTCTGCATTATTTTTCTGTCTTGCCCCAGAACCATTAGCAGCCACGATAAGAAAGGTGGATGAGTGTCCAGTGGTGATGGCGGGAGGTGTGGCACATATGCTTCTGCTTTACGCAGATGATATTTTATTATTCATCTCTGACCCTTCTAAATCTATGCCTTGCCTCCACAGAATTATTCATTCCTTTTGTAAGTTCTCGGGATACAGAGTTAATTGGTCTAAATCCGAAGCTTTGGCACTGACAGCATACTGCCAGTTAACGGCTTTTCGGCCGAGCACCTTTCAGTGGACCAAACAGGGCATGAAGCATTTGGTTATTTTATTCCCAGCAAATTTGTGTGATTTAGTTAGAATGCCTTTTGACCCTTTAATAAAAAGGTTTTCGAGCGATGTGGGCAGGTGGGCTTCATTACATTTATCTATTATTGGGAAGGTTAATATTATTAAAATGAATTGTATTCCAAAATTCAACTACCTAGTCTCTCCCTATAGATGTCCCCCTCTCTTATTTCAAGCAATTTGATAGTATAGCGAAGTCCTTCATTTGGAATTGTAAATGTCCCAGATTATATTTCCGTAAGCTGCATAGGCCGATTGACAAAGGTGGGCTAGGCCTACCCAAGATTTTGTTTTATTATTATGCATTCGGCCTCAGACATTTGGCTCATTGGTCGCTTCCACCTGAGAAAGCCCCTCCCTGGTTTTGTATTGAACAGGAAGTTCTTGCCCGTATTTCGCCATTACAAAGCCTTTCTATTAAACTAACCGGAGAAGTTAAGTTACACCGTTATCTCACATTTGCACTAGGTATGGACCTTACATCTAGAGATGCAAGGGTGCGCCTTATGCAGTTTAAGACTTTACATTGATTCCATTGGACCATTCTAGATTGTATAGGCTTGGCCTTAAAGACACGCCTATCTGCTGGCAATGCCAATCAGAAGATGGGGACACAACCCATGTTTTTTGGTGGTGTGTTAAGATCCAAGATTTTTGGTTGAGAGTTCAGAGTTTTATGTGTAACATATTGGACACTCAAATTTCATTTTGCCCCAGACTCTATTTTAGGCGATGGGGTGGTCATTAATATAGGGGATAGACACATAAAATTGGGTTCTAGCAAGTGTTATGATCAGCAGACAGGTCATCCTTAGGGGTTGGAAGTCAGCTGGAGTGCCCCCAATTCAGGAGTGGTGTACAGAGATGGGCAGGGTGGTGGCATTCGAAGAAATGTCATATACAAGGTGGGGAAACTTTGATTTATTTAATAAAAAATGGGCAGCTATTTGACATTTTTGGAAGGCTCTCGGGGAGGGGCAGTGGAGAGAGATGTGTAGCTTTAAATGTATGTGATTATTATTTATATATACATACAGTTGTGCTCAAAAGTTTGCATACCCTTGAAGAATTGGTAATATATGTACCATTTTTAAAGAAAACATGAGTGAGCAGGTGTAACGATGCTGGTAGTGCTGGCAATGATGAAGAGGATGACGTGAAGATTAAGAACCCAAGTGCAGTTTATTTACAAATGTGAAATCCAATAACCCTAAAAACAATGTTACCAAACACATTCAATACTTGACAAAGGACAATGGAAAACATGAGGGTTTAAATACATGGACATGGGAGAACATAACCAATGAACAAACAGAACTCTAAACAAGATAACAAGAAAATAAACCAATGAAAACAAGACACATGAACATGGAGGGAAAACATGAAATCACATGACAAGGGATCACATGACATGAAACAGGAACTAAACTTTTCAAAATAAAAGACATGAATCAACAAAATACACATGACAGCAGGCAAAACACATTTCTTTTATTTCTTATGGGATTCATATTAAACTGTAGGTTATAACAGAATGGCACAATCATAAAACAAAACATGGCAACAAAGAAAAAAATGAAATGACCCCTGTTCAAAAGTCTGCATACCCTTAGTTCTTAATACTGTGTATTGCCCCCTTTAGCATCAATGACAGCATGCAGTCTTTTGTAATAGTTGTCTATGAGGCCCCAAATTTTTGCAGGTGGTATAGCTGCCCATTCATCTTGGCAAAATGCCTCCAGGTCATACAAATTCTTTGGTTGTCTTGCATGAACCGCACGTTTGAGATCTCCCCAGAGTGGCTTGATGATATTAAGGTCAGGAGACTGTGATGGCCACTCCAGAACCTTCACCTTTTTCTGCTGTAACCACTGGAGGGTCAACTTGGCCTTGTGCTTAGGGTCATTGTCGTGCTGGAAAGTCCAAGAGCGTTCCATGCGCAGCTTTCGTGCAGAAGAATGCAAATTGTCTGCCAGTATTTTCTGATAACATGCTGCATTCATCTTGCCATCAATTTTCACAAGATTCCCCGTGCCTTTAGAGCTCACACACCCCCAAAACATCAGTGAGCCACCACCATGCTTCACAGTGGGGATGGTATTCTTTTCACTATAGGCCTTGTTGACCCCTCTCCAAACATAGCGCTTATGGATGTGACAGTAAAGCTCTATTTTGGTCTCGTCACTCCAGATTACAATGTGCCAGAAGCTGTGAGGCATATCAAGGTGTTGTCGGGCATTTTGTAACCGGGCTTTTTTGTGGCATTGGCACAGTAAAGGCTTCTTTCTGGCAACTCGAACATGCAGCTCATTTTGTTCAAGTATCGTCGTATTGTGCTCCTTGAAACAACCACACCGTCTTTTTCCAGAGCAGCCTGTATTTCTCCTGAGGTTACCTGTGGGTTTTTCTTTGTATCCCAAACAATTCTTCTGGCAGTTGTGGCTGAAATATTTCTTGGTCTACCTGACCTTGGCTTGGTATCAAGAGATCCCCGAATTTTCCACTTCTTAATAAGTGATTAAACAGTACTGACTGGCATTTTCAAGGCTTTTGATATCTTTTGATATCCTTTTCCATCTTTATAAAGTTCCATTACCTTGTTACACAGGTCTTTTGACAGTTCTTTTCTGCTCCCCGTGGCTCAGTATCTAGCCTGCTCAGTGCATCCATGTGAGAGCTAACAAACTCATTGACTATTTATAAAAGCCACAGGTGTGGGAAATTAACCTTTAATTGCCATTTAAACCTGTGTGTGTCACCTCGTGTGTCTGTAACAAGGCCAAACATTCAAGGGTATGTAAACTTTTGATCAGGGCCATTTGGGTGATTTCTGTTATCATTATGATTTAAAAAGGAGCCAAACAACTATGTGATAATAAATGGCTTCATATGATCACTATCCTTAAATAAAAGACAGTTTTTTTGCATGATCAGTCATATTTTCCAAATCAATGCCAAAATTTCACAATTTCTGCCAGGGTATGCAAACTTTTGAGCACAGCTGTATATTGTTTTTGTTTTGTGTGTATTCTCAAGTTTGACCACAGGGATATTTGTTGAGGGTCAGTGTGGGTTTGTGGATTGGGACGGGGAAAGGGAAAGGGAATAATGGGGGTTAAAAGTTGGTTCAGTGGAAGTATGTTTACTTTTCTGTTTCATTTGTCTGAATCAATAAAAAATGTTAATTGGAAAAAATTTATGCTGCCTCCTAAGATATCTCGTTTTGGCCAAATTCTAAGGTAGCATTGTATGTATCCTTCCCCTGGTAGGTGATCCCAGAATGCACCGTGATGAGCTCAGTGGAAAAATAAATTCAAGATACGATAACTGATTTTTGAAACACAGGCAACATTATAAATGATAATAAATAGGCCTATTATAAAATAGAAAATATTTTTTGAAGTATTTCCCATTAGGCACACCTTGTAAATGAATGAAAAACAATGCCAGTGGAAATTGATAAAATTATGCTGTTTAAGTGCAAAAACATAAATAAATTATAACAGTGGGAAGACAGTGTGTTTTGTCTGTGTGTTGTTAACACACAGTGTTAAAAATTGTGTTGTTAACACTGTTAACAACACACTGGCAACTTACTATCAACCGACAGCCTGAATGTCAATACAGTACAATACAACCTACTGTACATTTTATATATACTATATATACTTTTTTATTGTATAATGTGTATTCTATATTGTTTGTATTTTATACTGTACATTGTATGTTATTATTTGTATATTGTGTTATGTGTAATTATGTGTATATTAGATTTTAAATTGTGTTGTATTAATCTGATGTTTATTGTAAATTGGTATATGTCTCATCACTGTCACGACTACTAGGTTGCTAGGAACTGCACCCAAGAATTTCACACACTATTGCACTTGTGTATATGGTTGTGTGACAATAAAAGTGATTTGATTTGATTTGAAGACAGGTGGTAAACACAGCACGAGTTCTGAAAACCTTAAAGACTCTGTGCAAAGCTTTTTGAAACCAGATTAAACAGCCCCAACATTCTAAACAGCAGTGACGAGGTTAACAGGAAAACATTGTATCATTCATAATGGTAATTACATTATTTTCAATCCACACATTACCATTCTTATTGCATTGCAGTTAGGAACACTAACTATAGAAACTATGGTGTTTTGGCACAAATACTGTATATACTTGAAATATATGTTACTTTTATGGCAGATATTTTTTATAGTCTTTACATGGATATTGTTTTTCCACATTTTTTATTGTTTTTTTTTATTTTTATTAAAAAAAAAACATAATTACATACATGGTATTAAGGAGCAAGGTTTTACCTGTGATCACCATGTTCTTACTAATACCACAGTTAAACTGAGGGTTACGTAGGTAACCATGGTTATACGACAAAGTGCAGGGCTGCCAGGGCAGTATCCTAATTATCTAGTGGATTCTCTCCTTGGTGCTCATATTTTGCTGAGTCCAAATATCAAAGTCGTCACCCCCGTGACCGTGTTTACATGAGCAGTCTATAAAGGTGTGTCATTATGTCAAGTTCTTCCTCTAGATATTCTTATCTACCTGAGTGACCAGAGGAGCCTGGCGGTCCTCCACTTAGTCGTAGAACCATGGATTGGATTGGATTTATGCATGGATTTCGCTGTCCACTTCTGCATATCACGGCCCCCTTCTGCATATCGCGGTGCCGTTTTGCAATCCGCTTCAGCCGGTTGCAGCCCATTCAGCATATCACGCCACCATTTTGCAGTTTCAGCTTATCACGGCGCGTTCTGCCCCTGACCTTAACACGCAAACTTCTGCTCAGTGGCACGCCAGGCTGCACTCACTTCCACATAATGCCTAAGAGCCCTTACTGGACACAGGGCTGATCTGTGTTCATCTACTTTGACAAAAAGCAGACAAACTAATGGGCTTGTTCATGTGCTGTGGTACCTTTGATAGAAATGCTGGTTTCGGCCACAGTGTCACCTGTCTATACTCAGGTCCCCTGCGTAAGCACTGTGGGCTGACCGACAATGCATGCAATTCACTGACATGCCTTGCAGTAGCTACGAGCCAGCAAAAAAGCTGACATGAGAGAGAGCCACTTAATGTCTACATCAGTCAGCGGCTCAGATGGTGAGCACAGATTGCTCAACACCAGGTTTAGGTCCCACTGTGGATCCATGACCTTACGAGAAGGTGAAGCCATCTGACACATTTGAGAAAGGTTCTGTTTAAATTATGCATCCCTTCTGAAGCTCCATCAACAGACCCTTTGTGTGTGTACAAAGATGCAATGTACACTTTGTTTGTGGAATAGGAGAGGCCAACCTCTAAGAGGCTTTGCAAAAAATTCCAGGATGTTACTAATAGTGCAAGCATGGGGGTCAGTTTTCCATTCTGAACATCACCGAGGGAGAGCCCTCCATTTGTCTGCATATGCATGATGTGTAGATGGTGCATGGGCACTCAGAAGTGTGTGCTTCTCCCCTTGTGAGCATCCCAGTATGCTTGAGTTGGCCCCAGATGCCAAACCCACAATGTGCCACAATGCCCTTTTTGCCTGGTATAGCAGATCTGGTCTTATTGGTAGCGGATGTGGAAGGCCTTTCAGTAAAAGCAGCAATAGCTGAAACCATGGCCTATTTGGCCTGAACAAATCTCCTGCAAGGTCATTCATAGCAGCAGCAGGGGTGGATATGCATACAAGTGGCAATTTGGCCAATTTTGCATCAACACATCTTGGCCTGCCACCATCAGAGGCATGGTGGCTATGCTCAAAGCTGTTTAGGTAGAGGACCACAGGCTATCAGAGCGCTTCTGTGCCCTGACTTCACAGTTCCTCATGGGTGTTCAAAGGTACACACCATGTAATAAGAGGTCTGCTGTTCCCCAGTGGGACTTGAACCAGGTCCTGAGTGCAATCCAGCACCCTCCATTTGAACCCCTTGAATCAATAGACCTGAAGTGGCTGTCCCTCTGGCAGTGACCTCTGCAAAGAGGATTGGGGAACTTCATACTCTGTCGGTCGACAAAGCTGTTACTGCTTCATGCTAGACAATATTATGGTTCTATTTCCTTATGATTCACATGCTCTCAATTTAATTCCAATTCATATTGGTATATTTCAGTTATGTCCATTTTGCTTACATATTAAAGATCTCATCTAATGTGTTTCATCAGTAGTTTTTCATCACTTTGGTCACAGTTTAGCTTTTAAAAATACACATTTCCATGTATTTCATAAATAAACATGATGTAAAAAAATTGCATGTGTGTGTACAATATACAATATTAAATATAATTATAGTGACATACAGTATATTTCAAATATGTATAGTATTTCAGCCAAAACACCATAGTTTCTACAGTTAGTGTTACTAACTGCAGTGCAATAAGAATGGTGATGTGTGGAAAGAATGTAATTACCATTGTGAATGACACAATGTTTTCCTGTTTACCTCGTCACTGCTGTTTAGAATGTCAGGGCTGTTTAATCTGTTTTCAAAAAGCTTTGCACAGAGCCTTTAAGGTTTTCATATCTTGCACTGTTTACACCTCCTGTCTTACCATTATTATTATTATTATTTTATTTATTTTTTTGCACTAAAACAGCATAAAATGTACAGGTGCATCTCAATAAATTAGAATGTTGTGGAAAAGTTCATTTATTTCAGTAATTCAACTCAAATTGTGAAACTCGTGTATTAAATAAATTCAATGCACACAGACTGAAGTATTTTAAGTCTTTGGTTCTTTTAACTGTGATGATTTTGGCTCACATTTAACAAAAACCCACCAATTCACTATCTCAAAAAATTAGAATATGGTGACATGCCAATCAGCTAATCAACTCAAAACACCTGCAAAGGTTTCCTGAGCCTTCAAAATGGTCTCTCAGTTTGGTTCATTAGGCTACACAATCATGGGGAAGACTGCTGATCTGACAGTTGTCCAGAAGACAATAATTGACACCCTTCACAAGGAGGGTAAGCCACAAACATTCATTGCCAAAGAAGCTGGCTGTTCACAGAGTGCTGTATCCAAGCATGTTAACAGAAAGTTGAGTGGAAGGAAAAAGTGTGGAAGAAAAAGATGCACAACCAACTGAGAGAACCGCAGCCTTATGAGGATTGTCAAGCAAAATCGATTCAAGAATTTGGGTGAACTTTACAAGGAATGGACTGAGGCTGGGGTCAAGGCATCAAGAGCCACCACACACAGACGTGTCAAGGAATTTGGCTACATTTGTTGTATTCCTCTTGTTAAGCCACTCCTGAACCACAGACAATGTCAGAGGCATCTTACCTGGGCTAAGGAGAAGAAGAACTGGACTGTTGCCAGTGGTCCAAAGTCCTCTTTTCAGATGAGAGCAAGTTTTGTATTTCATTTGGAAACCAAGGTCCTAGAGTCTGGAGGAAGGGTGGAGAAGCTCATAGCCCAAGTTGCTTGAAGTCCAGTGTTAAGTTTCCACAGTCTGTGATGATTTGGGGTGCAATGTCATCTGCTGGTGTTGGTCCATTGTGTTTTTTGAAAACCAAAGTCACTGCACCCGTTTACCAAGAAATTTTGGAGCACTTCATGCTTCCTTCTGCTGACCAGCTTTTTAAAGATACTGATTTCATTTTCCAGCAGGATTTGGCACCTGCCCACACTGCCAAAAGCACCAAAAGTTGGTTAAATGACCATGGTGTTGGTGTGCTTGACTGGCCAGCAAACTCACCAGACCTGAACCCCATAGAGAATCTATGGGGTATTGTCAAGAGGAAAATGAGAAACAAGAGACCGAAAAATGCAGATGAGCTGAAGGCCACTGTCAAAGAAACCTGGGCTTCCATACCACCTCAGCAGTGCCACAAACTGATCACCTCCATGCCACGCCAAATTGAGGCAGTAATTAAAGCAAAAGGAGCCCCTACCAAGTATTGAGTACATATACAGTAAATGAACATACTTTCCAGAAGGCCAACAATTCACTAAAAATGTTTTTTTTATTGGTCTTATGATGTATTCTAATTTTTTGAGATAGTGAATTGGTGGGTTTTTGTTAAATGTGAGCCAAAATCATCACAATTAAAAGAACCAAAGACTTAAACTACTTCAGTCTGTGTGCATTGAATTTATTTAATACACGAGTTTCACAATTTGAGTTGAATTACTGAAATAAATGAACTTTTCCACGACATTCTAATTTATTGAGATGCACCTGTAATTTTATCCATTTCCCCTGGCATTGTTTTTTCCCCATTTCACAAGATGCGCCTAATGGGAAATACTTTTTATATTTTATATTTTAATATAGGCCTATTTATTATAATTTATAATATTGACTGCATTTCAAAAATCAGTTTCTAAGGGATGGCATCTTGGATTTCTCTCTCTCTCTGTCTCTCTCTCTTTCTCTCATGAACATAAACACCATCAGCCTGCATGCCGTAAGAAAATAAAGCCATGTAAATAATTCAAATGAAAACTGGTGTGATAGCTCTATATCATACTTCTTAAATGGTTCTCGTTCTTGTTTGTTGTCTGCTGTTGATGAATTTGTCATTCTGAACACAAGCAAAACGTTCCAGAGATCTCCTGGTCTGATTCTTTTGGTGCAGATCAGAGTGCAATTGTGTTCATAAATGCCTAAACTAAACAAACTAAAGACATAAATGTACCACAGCACCAGGTTCCGAATTAAATGCTCCAAAAGAACCTGGTGTGACAACGCCTTCCGTCACAGTGTATCTTTTATTCCTTACAATGAAAGTGAATGGTAACTGAGGCCAAGATTTATATCTCCTTTTGTGTTCCATGGAAGAAAGTAATTTAGAAAGAAACATAATTATACAGTATAAGGATGCCAAATGACTCCCAGTGTACTTAATTCAATGTCTTGTGTTTCTTGTGGTTACAGCAATATTATTTAGGTACAATGGACTATCACTTGTATATCTTCTGTTCCTTCTGTCCATACCTCTGTTGCCCAGTCCAAACTTGACTACTATGAATGGTGAGTGAGAATGAATAATGTTTTGTCAATAATGTCATATATTTACAATGTTTTTTTCTGATTTCACATTTATTTATGTTTTTTTTTTTTTGGTATTCTTCTCAATTCAGCAAATATTTTTAAAGTCAAGTCTAGTTCTCTCATCAATGATGCATTAGAGAATAATTACAGAGTTGTGCTGTCAGCAGAGCCAGGCCGTGAAAATTACCTTCACAACAGACATCTGCTTGAGTGCTTTATAGATCCACATAATCATTTTATCTCAGACATTTTTCTCAAATATTTCCATTTCCTACCTTCATCCTAACTCTAAACTAATTTTCTTACACACACACACACACACGCTCCATTTTTTTCAAACTTCCTTCCATCTCAGTATTTACTGTTATGTGTCACTCTCTAGGGTGAATAAAGTACAGGATTATTATACATGGCATCAGCTGCAAAAAAAAAAAAGCTTTTAGTAAAAAACAACAACAGAAAAACAGGCAATCGGAAACACATTTGCTGCATCAGCTGATTGTTTTGCACAAGTAGAATTGGTTTATTGCTAAATAATCAAAACCTAACACTTAGCTAGCCAGGATGATATGACAACCTCACTTCACATAAATTTACAATAATTTATGATGTTAAATATTTATCTGCTGTGGGAAAAGCATGAAAGAGCGATAGATAACTTAAACAAAATTAGCAGTGTTAGCATTTGGCAAAGGTTATGTTCTAGTCTTGACCTTGTGCGACCCTGCGCCCTCATGCATGAACAGTGTGTTTTGTCTTTAAAATTGCATTATTTTATCACGAAACAACTCATTGTTAAACACAACAAATAATAGGGCTATTTTTCCTTCTGAGAGTTTTTTTTTTTTTTTACTTTTACATCAGGTCACTGAGAGAATATGTGATCTTTTTTAGTCACTAACAGACAATGCAGTGCAGTGTAACACACACCAATATTTAAAAAAGACAGTAAATATGACTCATATCAGGTTCACAACTATCTCATAGGAACACAAATCTCACCCATGGTAAATAAACCCTTGTCATAGCATAAAACGACATTATTAACATTAAACGGAACTTCAAACATAACTATAACTCCCAATTATTTTTAAATGTTAATTAATAACATCCCCAAGCAGTCCCCAAAACCTGCACAGTCCTAGCTCATTAATTATGTGAACACAATAACCTATATCAAGTCCCCCAGCAAAAACAACAATGGATGTTACATTATTTTTTTCTATGAGGTTTTAGTTTCACTTTCCTGTGTTGTTTGTCAGTGATTTGCAAGGGAAAAAAAATAACTAAATAATTCCAGTCACAGTGACAAAAAAAGAAACAAATACTTTTAAATAAAAACATTGCAAAATTCAGTTGCATGGCTTGTAAGAATTTGTTTTTATAAATATTTTCATAATAAATACATTATAAATAGAATCAGTTAATTTTGGACCCTGTGTAAATGCCAGTTAGCAAATTATGATTTGCTAAAACTACCTGAAAGCAGAAAAGCCTCAGGATACTGAACAACCTGGCACCACTCTCAATTCAGAGATCTTATGGTGAATTTGCCAATTTGCGGGATTTTGATCCCATACATTTGATCCCCAACAACTGACAGTAAGGGTTAGTTCACTCAAAAATTCTCTCATCGTTTACTCACCCTCATGTCATCTAAGATGAGTATGACTTTATTTTTTTCTGTTGAACATAAACAAATATTTTTAGACGAATATCTCAGCTCTGTAGGTCCATACAATGCAAGTGAATGGTGGCCAGGCCTTTGAAGCTCCAAAACGCAGATCAAGTCAGCATAAACATAATCCATCAAACTCCAATGGTTAAATGAATGTCTTCTGAAGTGATCTAGTTGGTTTTGGGTGAGAACAGACGAAAATGTAAAGGCCGATTTATGCTTCTGCGTCGAACCTATGGCCTTGGCTCCGCATAGTGGCCAACGCGCAGGTGTTAAATTGGGCCGGTATGATCCGGAACAGCATTTCGATTTCAAAAAGAAAAGAAACAAAAGCTTGTTTGTCAGTCCATTCCATTTATTGTATTGTCCGATGCGGTTTTTGTTTGATCCATTTGACACATTTCGTCTCTAGCAAGTGTAGTTGTTCAAAAATACTTCAAGTTCTTTATGCTTTGTTCAGTTGCGGATGCTGGTAGAGGCAACATATAGGAGAGCGGCATGAGACAACGCGCCCTCGCACATAGACGCGCATTCCGCTTCTGTACTGCGCCATGGTCAGATCTCTGTTTCAAAGAAATAGTGTAATATGGAATCAACTGTTCACCCATTTATTTATTTTTTTATTTTATTTTTTAGATCTACTGATATACAGTAGCGATTTTGCTTTGTTGTGTAAGCTGTACTATTACGATAATAGTGCCGTACAGAACAAAGTGTTAATCATACACTGGCATGCTGTTTCTTACCCCCAAAACAAGAGAGAACATTGAGTGTTTGAACTTGAGCTCTTTATCCTGTAGCGAAGTTCACACCAGCAGAAGTCGTGTAAGTAAATTATATTTGTTTATGACATTTAGCCTAAAATATACGAAGTATCAATCATCTTTGTCTTTGATTTTCCTGATTTCCTGTCCTGTCCCCACTGACTCCTCCAAAACTTATGATCAGAACTAGAACTATGTGTTTCATGGAGTAAATCAAAATCAGCCTTTTTTCTTTCAAGAAAAAATTATAACAATAATAACTGTATTTATTAATTCATTTGTTTATTTTCAGATCTGTCCATGAATATGTTTAAATTGTCCAAGACATTTGTAACGACAGTTAACTGTTATCACCTGAAAACAGCAACTTCATCAATACTCCCATTATGTTGCCTTTCAGTCCTAAAAATACTCTGTCCACATACACCTTCACTTTAATATAGTCTTTCCCTCTCTCCTTGCGCGTTCCATCTCTTAAAAAAGCAACTTTATAAATGCTCCATTCTGTCGTCTTTCAGTCGAATCTGGACTTCTTCCACATACGCCTTCGCTCCAGCATAGTACATCGTCTTTCCCGCTCTCCTGGCGCACTCCACCTCTGGCCACAGCCGCTGTCTCGCTGCTCTGTCACTGGCCGTCAGGTCCTCCTTGAAACTTGTTAGTCTTCAGGTACTCGCTGTTTTTTTGCCGGTCTCCCAAAAATATCTTTCTCAGAACGTGAAATGATCACAGGCCTGGCTCACTGGTTGTCACTGTTGAACCTGCCCAGGTGATTAACCACATCAACAGTGCCATCTGTTGAGTGTTGGATTTTATATTTTTAGATTAAACATAACGCTCTGTTCTTTTGCTGTTTTTTTTTTTTTGTTTTTTTTTTGTTTTTTTTTTTGTTTTTTTTTTTGTTTTGTTTGTTTTTTTTACTTTATTGAAAGCTTTGTAAAAGCTAACTGAAATTGTGTGTGTTGGCTAGGATCTCACAGAAAAATTATCGCAGGACATTTAATACTGTGTGTTTTTGACAGTATGCATGGGTATGTGTTTTATTTATATTCAGGAAAAACTGGTAGGTTTCTACATGCCATGTGCTCTACTGGTGTGATGTTTCTGGCATTGCAGTGTGGAATGCAAATAACCTTCACATATATTCCCAAGGATGGTGAGATCATTGCCTTTTCCCATTATTATTTGTTTATTCATCTGCTTAATTGATATATAATTGACATATAATAATAATAATAATAATAATAATAATAATAATAAACAGTGTTTAGTATGTTGTTTAAGCAATTTAAATTATGGAGAAACTAGAAATGTCCTTATAAACCACCTTTATAGCATAATACCCTTACCAGTTTGTAACCTAAAAAAAAGTCCTCGTAATCCACTTAAACCTGCCCACACCTACATGATTACTTTTATGCTTTTTATGCTTCAGTGAGTGGGCCATGGGACAATATTTTCTTCCACCTTGGTATTATCAGGTATGGCATTTTTTCATTTGTATTTTTTTTTTTTTTTTTTAATTTTTTTTACTTAATACAAGATTTTAAATCTTATATTTCATTAAATCCTGCATTCAAAACCTCAAATTATTGTGATAATTATCATTGAACAATGTTACAAATGTCAAAGTATGGTTTGTCATTGTTCAGACTAATTATTTGCATTAATCTGATTATGGAACACATAAAATCCCCCTTGTTCAATGGTAAGGGAAAGAATTTTATTCACTTTCTGAGAACTTTTATTTGTAGATATGTATTGTCATACTGTGATAAAGTTTTTTGTGGTTAAAGAAACTGTCACTTTAATAAAATAAATGCTGTATTTGCTATTTTTTTGTTTTGTTAAAGGCCTCCTTTTTTAAAATCTTGTCTCAGGTTTAGTGATGTGGACACACGTAACTTAATACGTCTACTAATGCCAGATTGTGCTGTCTTCCTGTCTACAATGTTCATCCTTCATTTGAGTAAGGCCAAGCTTCCAGATCAAATGAATAGCAGGACAAACGACAGACAGATTTATGATACTGAGGTAATGAGCAACTTTTGTTTTTCTTTTAATTATAGAACAGGGGTGCTTAGACCGTTTTGGGACCCTTTCTTCATATGTTGCTCAATACATCCAAGAGGATATGGTGTTTACCAGATCTTCTAATCGTGATAATTCTTCTCTGGCTAATTCATTTCTTCAAATGCATGTGCGGATTTGATTAGTACATTATATCTGGATTCAGTTGTCTAAGATGCGCATGTATTCATTTTTTAAACAAATATGAACGATGCAGTGATTGTTGGCAATAAAACAGACCAATTAAAGGTTATCATTTACACTTGTAAAATAAGAAATCATGCATGGGTGTTTTTTCAATTTCTTTCCATTTCCCAAAATGAAATGGGACAAGAAAATCTATTATAAAATTATACTATTATAATCTAAACAAAGCATGAAATAAATATAAATAATAAAAATTGTTATTGTGTGAAAAATATTTCTAAAATGTATTTCAGAATGTATGATTTTTCAAAATGTTCAAAAATTGCGACTGTCCCACTGTTGTGACATAATTTCCACCACACAGCAGAAACCAGATCGGGAGTGAATGCTGGCGCAACTAGCTGCCGCTGCTCTCAGGGGGGATTTTGTTATTTGTCACTGTTACAGCTGCTTTTATCTTAAAATGAACAATAACTCACTTTGCTGATACTGCTACTGACCTGAGTACCTGATATTTGATAAATTCAGTGCTCGTAGGGTTGCCTAATTACCTCCACCGGGGGTGGTCTTGCGATATTCTACAATGAGAAGTGGAAAGTATCACATATAACTGTACTTTTACATGTTACATTTGAGTCCATTGCCCTACAAATCAATGGGTCAATCCCTACTTTTTTAGTTACTGTCAACCTTACAACCTTATGCTCTACGTCACCTAATGTAATTATGTTAGGTGATTTTAATATTATATGGATAATGTTAACAATACATGTACAAGGGATTTTTTTATCATGTCTTGACAGGTTTGGCCCACAACAATTTGTTGATTTTCCTACTCATACCAAAGGCCACATTCTTTTTTGTTATTAACAGTTTTTATTGACTCTATAAAACAAATTAAATAGGCATAACAGAAAATGCTGAATCAAATTATATGAAATTATAATCTTTCACCCCGATTTGGCCGGGGGGGGGGGGTGAAAGAAATTCGGCGACAATTGCTGAACGTATCGGCAATGCTGACGAAGGTCTTTGCTAACTTGGAGGATCTTGCTGCAATACGTCGATTGATCACAGCCATGGAAACGAAATTCACTGAGATGGTTACAAGAGTGGGGGATGTCAAGAAACGGATTGATTATCTGGAGTCATCGGAGAGGGAATTAGCTGCTAATCCGCCAGCAACTAAGGCGGATTTGGAGCGCGTCTGGGAGAAGTTGGAGGATTTGGAAAATGGACGGGCTCTTTCTGAATCTGCTTGACATAACAGGCCATAAGCTGGAAATCATTCAAGCTCACAGGATTCCAGCTGAGGGAGACAGGCCTCGATCAATTCTGGCCAAATTTCTGAGATCATCCAATAAAGATCTCGTGTTACGCGATGTGAGGAGTAAAGGAAGGCTTTCTTGGAAGAACCACAGCATTTTGCTCTCCCAGACTTTGCGAATTCGACAAGAGAGTAACGTGATCGATTCAAAGAATGCAAGAAATTCTTACAGCAACAGAAGGTCACTTTTGCACTGATCCTGAGAATAGATGCTAAGGATGGCCGTAAAACATTCACATGCCCACAGCAAGCATTGTCCTTCATAAAGTCAGTGGACTGAGTAAATCATTTTGTGGTACTCATGTAGCAGCCAAGTGAGCCTGACTCACTGAACATTCACTTGACCGTCCGAGGAAACTGAGCACCTTTTTTTTCTTTTTGTGCTGGTTCCGCCTAGCGGTTGGAGTTTTTTTTTTTTGTGTGTAGCAGCACTCCTTCAAGACAGTTTTGTGGATGAATCTGCACGTTCTTTGTGCTTATGCCTCCTATTGGTTGGAGTTTGTTTTGCAGAGTATTTCTTGCAGGACATTGGAGTGATTGGGTCATTAGTTGCACTCATGTAGCAGTTGAATGGGCCAGCTCACTGAACATTCGTCTGACTGTCCGAGGAAACTGAATGACCCTTATATATATATATGGAAATAAAAAAAGCAGTTCGCAATCAGAGTTTATGTAATTTCTTCTTAAAAAAGTTAATATCAACCAACAGCTGCTGTGGGCAATTGTGTCTAATAGAGCAAATGCGATAACAATGACGGTGAACTGTGAAATATCATCATCATTTATGTAAAATCTTGTGTTTGTCCTGATGCAATGATCTGGTTGAAATTTAAAGAAGGTCCACACTCCAGTAATCTGTGGAAAACGGGTGTTCCACCCTCACAAACAGCATGTTTTGGGCAGTTTCAGCACAATTTGAGCGAAATGCCCATAGACAGCAGTTATTTTCTGGGCTACCAAAAGAACCCGGAAGAGGTGTGGTGGAGCATTTGTTTATAAACAATAACTTAATATATAGCGTTGTGGTTTCTTGCAACCGGTATGGGTTACTGCACCTTAGTGCATCTCTTTGGGTAAGCTAAGCCAATTTCTGTGTTATTATAAGAGGTTTGCAGTGCTTTTCATGCCCTGTAACATATAAATGACATATGGGTGTGTTTCATTCAGTAGTGATGATCTATGCCCTGTTTACCTTCCACTGTCAGAGTTTTGTAGGGCTGAAATGTGTAATAAAACAGGCTGAACTCAATTTTGAAGTAATTTTTATTAAAAATTCTGTTTGTAATGATCCTACTGCATGGCCATCATTATTGTATTAAATTTGAAGTGCCCTGTGAAGGTATTAATTATGCCGTTGAAAGCGCAGTATGTTTTCTTGCCGCAAAACCTGACATATAACAACCTTCACGCACAGCAAGTGATGAAAAAACAACATGAAATCCGATCTGACCATGACGCATTAAGAAAAATCTGATTTTAATCAGATTCCAAATCAACTATGAATGTGGTTTGGCTGAGGCTTGTAAAAATCAGATTGAATGTGTTTACTATGTATTTGGTGCCCTTCCGGCCCCGCTTGCCGTCAGGCCTTCCCTGCCTTCCGTGACCTGGGAGGGAGACAAGGGGAGGGAAAAACAAAACAACAAAAAGAGGAGAGGGAAAGGCCAATGCGGAGTGACAGTGAGAGAGAGAGAGGAGAGAGAGAGGGAAAACTTATTCGCCAGTTCCCAGACATGCCGTCGCCTGGTCCTCGATCACTCCTCCACCCTCTGGCGGACAACAGCCGCTCCTCCCCAGGCGGACTGTAGCCAGTCCTCTGACCCCTTTCTTTTGTCATTTTTCCATATGTGCATGGCCCCTGATAATTGCCGCTTGTGGCTATATTAGTATTATATTTGCAAGGATGTTTTTTTTCTGCCCTAAACTGATTGCGGAGACCAAACCATAAGGCCTAGAGACCTGAAACTTTGGGGAATGGTAGTACTCCGGCTGGCTAACCACACACATTGAATCGGCACGATTGACCCATAGGTGGTGCTATAATTAACAAAACAATACATGTTTACATTTTGGGCCATAACTCTTGGTCCATAAGGGCTAGAAACAAACTATTTTTTCCTGTGATTCCTTGTGTCACGATGAAGGGTTTTGTGACATTCAGATATTTGCTCCACCCTTTCGTTTTCCCGCTATTTTGGATTGGTTGAAAAAAATTAAAAACAAACTCGTCCTAGGCCGTTTGCCCGATCGGAACCAAACCAGTGCAGAAAGATTCAGCAGAGTCCCAATATGAACATTTATCAAAGGAATTTTGAAAGTTTGATATATCTTCAAACAGTATGCCAAAATGTACATTGTGGGTGGGGCCACTTTTACTAAAACAGTTATAACTCTTAAACGGAATGAGAGATTATCACCAAATTTGGTACACTTATGTATGAGGTCATTCTGAGGACACACACAAATTGCGCACCTTTGCCTCTTGCTGGTGCTATAAGAATTAAAAACACTAAATGCTCCAACTATGGAACTGTTGGTCCAATCGACTTATTTAGGGGTCAAGCCCCGAAGGGGCGAAAGACCCCTATTGTTTTCGTTAGTTTTCTTCATCTTATTATTATTATTCTTCTTGGCAGCTCATGGAACCGTACCAAAATATTTCTGCCATTTTTAATTTTCTGAAAAACCTACTTTTTCGAACTCATCCTACTACATCCTGAAAAAGTTTCAGGACAGCACCACCTTGTGGTCAAAAATTATCATGCTATTTCTAAAAATACTAATAGCTATTGACTCCTTTTGCCTTCTGTCATGAGACTGGTCTTGATAGATTCCATGGTTCATGCCAACAACAATGATACCAATTATGTCATGATCCAGCAAACTTCCTGTCCAGCATTTCTAAATGTTTTGAAAACCTACTTTTTCAAACTTCTCCTAGACTGTTTGTCCAATTTGCATGAAAATTGGCCTGCATCATCTAGAGGCACTCACAACAAAAATGTATTGGATAAACCATACCGTTTTCGAATGGCACTTCAACGAATTTGATGAAGAACACGCAAAATTGAACTTATGGCTGTATCTCTGCAACGCTTTGAGGGACTGGGACAAAACTTGGTACGTGTCATCACCATTAGGCCCTAAGGTTATCTGCAGTGTTTTGGTGCACTGCCCCCTACTGGTCAGGAGATAGAAAAATGGATATTTTGGCTTATAACTCTTGAAAGCTTTCCTTCATGATAACTATCATGCCCAGATAGTACCTCAGCAGTTTCAGAACAGTGCCACATATTTATTGAGTCATTCTAAGGATACACAAAAACAATTTTGCATCTCCACCTCTTGGTGGCGCTATAAAAGTAAAAAACTTTAAAAGATCTAACTTTGGAACGGCTGGGCCGACCTACTTGAAATTTTGCATGCAGTGTCTGTTTCTAATGTTCCATCAAGATCAATAAGGACAGTCACATACATATAAAAACATGGCCACCATCAACAAAATCATCTTTTACCTGCTATTTGATCTAGTCCTAGTCCCTTCACCTGATCGGAACCAAACCAGTGCAGAAAGATTCTCTGGAGTCCCTTTATTAATAATTATCAAAAAAGTTTTAACCTTTGATTCAATGTCGCAAAGCTACACCAAAACGTAAGCTGTGGACATTGCCACTTTTACTTAAATAGTTATAACTCTTGAATGGAATGAGATATTTTCACAAAATTTGAGACATTTATATATGGGATCATTCTGAGGACACATGAATAAATTGCATACCTTTGCCTCTTGGTTGCACTATAACAGTCAGGAATGTAAAAAATACCATATCTGTGTGATACCTCACCTGATGTTTCTCAAAATTAAGGCACTTTAACATTGTTTTAGTTGTTTTCAGACTATCTAATTAATACTTAATATCTTTTGCATGTGAACTTAAAGGACTTTAAAGGCTTGAATCCCGTTAATCGCTGCTTGCAGCTATATTTTGTTTTTTGCTTGATCGTTTGCTTGCTTGCCGTGTGCTTGCTGTGTGCTTACTTGTTTTGTGTTGTTGTTTTTTACTATTTCTTTGTGTGTTGATTTTTTTATCAATCATATTCATTTTTGTAAATACTGTACATAGCTTGCCACTTGAGAAGCTGTAGAGGGTAGGTGCCGTTTCTTTTGTATATATCCTTTTTCTCTTGTATCTGGTTAATTAGGAAGTTGGTGTATTTATTGTATTTTATTTCTTTTTTCTTTTGTTTGGCAATTTAGTTTCTATTTGGAGTTAAATTGATGTTTGTTTGTTGTTTTGCTCAACCCTGAACTTGTACTTCTACTGTGGTATTTTTGTAAATGTAAGCTGTAAAAATATTATTTTCTGTGCTCAAAGATTGAGTTTATGTTACAGCCTCACCTTAAACAGGGTCGTAACAAGCTGTTCCAGGCAACTTATGTGCCACAACAAAACCAAACCTATCCAATCAGGCTTAATTGGTACCATGATGCTGCTCATCAACGCTCAAAGGATTAGTAACGTGCTCATGCATATGAATGAGTGACGTTTGCAGTTAATTCTAATCGCCAATCACATGACACATGGATAAAAAGAGCTTATTGTACAAAGGTGCCTCAGATTGTTCTTGGTAGGCAGCAGATACCCCCGCCCTAATCCTAACCATATGAAGCCTGAAAGGCTGAGTAGCCTGCTTGGAACAATGCATGGCACCTTTCACCCATCGTGTAAAAAGGAGCAATGGCTCTTTTTTTTTATTGAGTGCGCAAAGTGCAGCACTACACTTTACGACCGGGCGCAAAATCGTATCCAATTTTCGTGAAAGCGCTAATTCTAATCACAATTTTCGTGTTAGTGCAAAGCGCAAGTGGCCATGAATGGGAGTGTTTGCGCTATTGTGGGTGTATTCGTGGAAACTCTGGGTGTATTTTATGTTAATGAAGTGGCACAAAGCGCAATTTGCTATTTTCCTGTGAAACGGCATTGCACTAAGACGTTTCAAAACTCAGCGCAAGGTTTAAACTGCATTTCTGCATTTGTAGTTTTGGAGATTCCACCATCAGGTGGTAATAAAGTTCATGTCAAAATATAGTGGAGCATCAAATTATGTTATGCTTGAGGGAATGAACTATATAGGATGCATACAGTAGAATAACCAGAGAAAACTTCAGAATTAAATTGCACTTGATCCAGCCCATTTGCGCGGGCAGTGGCAGATTTAGACATTTAGGCACCACACCCACCCCTCCCCCATCCCCCTGCGGAGGCGGCATCTTGCCGGTGGCGGCATCATGTAGTGATTTCGCCATTCCCACTTGCACCTTAACTTAGTGCATGCTTGCACAAAAACTTCATGGCCCAACCCTGTTCCTGGAGGCCTCCCAACACTGTAGTACATTTTGGAAATCTTCCTAATCAAACACACCTGATTCAACTCATTAGCTTGTTAGTAGAGACTCCACGACCTGCACTGGGAGTGTCAGAAAAGGGAGATATACAAAATGTGTTGGGGGGCCTCCAGGAAAAGGGTTGCTTTTATAATAGGGCCCTGCAATTCAGATTCCCTTCTCACGGGAATCAGTGGGATTTACCTCTCTGCTGAAGGCAGATAATTATGAAAATAGAAAGAATTTAAATACATTGAAATGGCACAATAAGTGATTATTATAAAAATATGAAAAATTAAAATGCATATTGCACAAGGGATCACCATGAAATCATAAAGAATTAAAACACATGATTTACACTGCACAAGGGATCACTGTACAATTATGAATAAATTAAAGACATTTACACAGCAAGAAGAAACACTGCAGCTGCTGCAAGAGCTCAAGAGGACTGCTGGAAAAAAAATTCTGAATGTGATCAAAATAATAAACAGCTGATATATAGATCCGTAAGTGAATTCATATAGGTTCACAACAAGAACACACAGGCTTATAATTAAAGCTTAATTAATTAAGCTTAAACAAAATTATTTAAAATATAAAAGCTTTTATATTAGTTTAAACTGAATGGTTAATATAATTTACATTACAAATTAATATAAGCTATTGAATAATTAAAAAGTGAGCGCTTGAAATACTGTATTCAATAATTAGTATGCAATACTAAGACATATTTGTTCTTTTTTTTAAGATGTATTTTGTTTACTGCTTAAATCTAATTTCATATGAAATACTGCATGTTCATTTCTAGTCCATGGAAAAAGTTTGAGAGACATTCATCCCTTTTTATAGCCATCTTGTAGAGTGATTAAGCTTTTAATATTTTAAAATCTTTATTTAAAGCGCTTTGAGTGTAGTGTCAGAAAAGCACTATATACTGTAAGTGTAACGTTCATTCAAGTTTTAAAATCGATCATTATTGTTAGGAATTTTATTAATCCATTTTACTAGCTCTTTTATAGAAATCCAAATATTATATTTATGTTTATATCTTCATAGATATTTCATTTTTATGCCAAGTAGGTAAAAGTATAACAATTATAGTGTATTTAAATAAAATAAAGACTGCCTTTAGACTGATGAACACTGGTAAATGCACATTCATGGTACCAAAAACCTAGTGTGTTTTTTTCTCCCCTTTTCTCCCCCAATTTGGAATGCCCAATTCCCAATACGCTCTAAGTTCTCTTGGTGGCGTAGTGACTCGCCTCAATCTCAGTTGCCTCCGCATCTGAGACCGTCAATATGCATATCTTATCACGTGGCTTATTGAGCGCGTTACCGTGGAGACGTAGTGCGTGTGGAGGCCCGCACTATTCTCTGCGGCATCCACGCACAACTCACCACACACCCCACCGAGAGTGAGGACCACACATTATAGCGACCACAAGGAGGTCACCCCATGTGACTCTGCCCTCCCTAGCAACCGGGCCAATTTGTTTGCTTAGCAGACATGGCTGGAGTCACTCAACACGCCCTGGATTCGAACTCGCGACTCCAGGGGTGGTAGTCAGCATCAGTACTCGCTGAGCTACCCAGGCCCCCAAAAACCTAGTGCTGACACAAACTAAACTGAAACTTACCTGGCTCCCCAACCCATGATGGATGCGTCATTCATAAAAACTTTACATCTGGTGTAGGATTGTTTACCAGTACTAACGAAGTATCGCGATACCCAAAACATTTAAATGGTACGATATCATTGTGTTACTAATTTTGGTACCATATTACAGTATGCTATCATTAGCAAAATTATATGAGATGTGACCAATTTGAGATTAAATCAATGACAATTTAAAAAAAAAAAAAAAAAAAAACTCTGGATATGGCCAAGTGTGATCATAAAACAGCAGAAGGATGTAATTTAATTAAATAATATACAGTCACATGCGCTGCATGCTACAGAATGAACAAGAGGTGCCACTCTGCTCTGTCATATGATTGTATTATTATTATTATTATTATTATAATATCTGTGAGCAATATCAAAAACGCAAGCAGCTTTGTGCCACAGGTAATTAGATTTATTTTTCATTAATACTGTGAAGCTCTGTTGTGCAATTTTTTGTAAAAAAAAAAAAGAATACATAATAATAATTAGATTTGTATTTGATTACAACTGTATGTATCAATTTGATTAAACACCATTTGATCATAAAATTTTATTAAAACATTTAACATGGAATCCAGAAAAATTTAAATGGAAAACGCAGTATTTGTATCTGTAAGACTTTATGCAGTTCTTTTAGTCGTCATTTTCTGTGTCATTTCATCAAAAACATTTTTATTTGTTGATTATAGTATCGATTTAGTATCGATACTAAGGTACCAGGGCTGGTATCATACCGAAGCCAAAAGGTGTCGGAGCAACTCTAGTCTGGTCACTTGAGGACAAAGCAAGGAATTCTAAGCCCCCAGACTGTATATTGCCCTGGTCCCCTTATCTATCAAAAATGCAGTTTCAGGGGGGCCTGGGTAGCTCAGCGAGTATTGATGCTGACTACCATCCCTGGAGTCACAAGTCTGAATCCAGGGTGTGCTGAGTGACTCCAGCCAGGTCTCCTAAGCAACCAAATTGGCCCGGTTGCTAAGGAGGGTAGAGTCACATGGCATAACCTCCTCGTGGTCACTCTCACTGGGGCACGTGGTGAGTTGTGCATGGATCGCAGAGAATAGTATGAGCCTCCAGTGCTGTGAGTCTCCGCGGTGTCATGCATAGTGAGCCATGTGATAAGATGCGCGGATTGACTGTCTCAGAAGTGGAGGCAACTGAGACATGTCCTCTGCCACCTGGATTGAGGTGAGTAACCGCGCCGCCACCACGAGGACCTACTAAGTAGTGGGAATTGGGCATTCCAAATTGGGAGAAAAAGGGATAAAAATGCAGTTTCTAATTTGATGTGGGCCCCTCTGAACCTTTGAGCCCCTAGAATCTTTACCACCTTTCACCCCACAAGATGCCGTTTCGCCCTGAATGACGAGACACTCTCGAAGTGACAAAACACTGAAAAGTCTTCATATGTAATGAGCCCAGTGGGGTAACCATCAACCTCAAGGCCTGCTGAAACTGCTTCTCCAGATAAGCCATTCCCAGGAGAATAGACTGAGTGCGATCTTCAGTCAGATGTGCCGACACGGTCACAGAGTCAAGTTTCATTCCTGTGAAGGAAACCTGCCAGCTGGGCACCAACATCCTCTTCGCCCAATTGTGTGGAGCCAACAAAAGTACAAACAGTAACAGTTTTATAAATAGGGAGAGCAAGACACGAAGGAGTGATCCAGGCCTTCTTTGGAGCCAGAGCGATCAGTTCTGTGGGCTCTGGTCCTTGCTGCATGGTACTCGAACTATCAGGAATGCTTGGTCTGCAAGAGGTTCAGGCAGAGTAAGGCAAATGCCACGTTTTCACTGGCTGATCATGCAGCTCGGGAAAGGACAGTACCAGCAAGTGGGATGCGGAGTCGCACCAACTCTGTAGGAACCTTTTGTCGAGACAAGAACGCTCAGCCTCACTCGAAGTGGGCCCCTCAAACTGGAGCTTCTCGACTGCCCGAGAGAGAACCTGAGCGAGTTCAGCATCAGAGATTTTCTCACAGTTTTCCTCGCAGTGGGGAGAAATACCAGCGAACTCATCGGCTGAGTGAGACCAGGCCTCAACCTCAGACACTGTGACCGATATAGTGTCTCCGTCTTCCTTCCTTGTGTAACAAATCCTCCTCAAATTCATTGCACCCTATATCCCTGCCTCAGATGCCCCCTATTGTGTTCCCTCAGGAACCACAGAAAGAGTATGTTGGGAGGGAGGGGGACCGGCATCGTCCCTTAGAAAGATCAGTCTCACAGTGCGCTGCATCTGCATTAGCTTGGCCCAGGCAAATAACTCAGCCATCATCCCCTTCAGAAAGAGAGATTTAACACTAACATGGTGAAAAATATTTGCGAAATGCCATACTGAAAAAGAAGTCATTAAGCAAACGACTCTTTATGTGCTTTTATACAGTAAAACACAATCACAAGCAATAGCTTTTTCAAACACGCATTAGCTAAAGGATACGCTGTCCACTGGAGCACAACAGGGAAGCAGAAAATAATCCACTCGCTAAAGAGGTGCAGTATCAACAGCGAAGCAAATGCTCATCCGTCTGTTGGCACAACAGGGGAATAGAAAAATATCCACGCGCTGTGAAGGTGTGCAGTATCGACATCAAAGCGAAGATTTGGCATCCAGAGGACGAGAGATGATATGGTGACCCTGAAGGAGAAAATTCTGATGAAATGCCACCATGCTCCACTGTACAGTATATGTTCACTATGATACCTGCATCGGGGGAAGAACACCAAGTGCCAACTGCCAATGAGCTGGTGCGATTTTAAGGCTTCAGAGATAATCACTCCTGGGGAGAGTTTCCCATAGCGTCAACACGACTGACTTTAAAGGGTTGATCTGCGGTTAATGTACTATAAAAACCATGGTTAATTGTCATATATATATATATATATATATATATATATATATATATATATATATATATAAATGACAATTAACCTTGTTTCATTTTAAATTTTCGTTAAAATAAATAAAAAATAAAGTTCAAAGTCTGAAATCAAGCTGCCTTGCGTTATTGTGTAGCCTATTGCTTAACGAAAATTACCCCATAGTACCACCTAGCGTACAACCAGCGGTAATACCGGTGTTATTCAGTTTGAACTTGAACATCACACCGGTGTGAAAATTATGATACCGTGGCAAGTCTAGTGCCAAAAACAAAAAGCATCCAGTGAGCAGCAATTCTGCAGATGGAAATGCCTTGTTGATGAGAGAGGTAAACAGAGAATGGCCAGACTGTTTCAAAATGACAAAGTCTACGGTAAGTCAGATAACTGCTCTGTACAATCGTGGTGAGAAGAATAGTGTTGGTGCGGTTTTGGCGAAACACAAGGGGGACCTACACAATATTAGGCAGGTGGTTTTAATGTTGTGGCTGATCGGTGGAAATATAGGTGGAATTAGTATCTGCCACCAAATGCGCCGGGATACAAAAAGCATCTACCATTATTTGCACTAGGGTTGTTGTTCAAATAGTATCTCCCACTATTTGCACTGGGGTCTAAATAGCATCTACCATTATTTGCACCAGGATGCAAATAGCATCTGCAAATAAATTGCCCCATATTTCAAAAGTTAGTGTACTTGTTAACCAAGTCAACAAAAGTGTCAATGAAGAGCATGCTTGAGATGAAATATGAGACAAGTGTTGTTTGAAGAATACACAGAAAATTTAGATTGTTATATAGATCGTTAATAAGGAATAGAACAGAAATGGCTGATGCCCTGAAAATCAGGGCATCAGCATTTTCGTTGCTCCAATACTACTCCATCACCTGTCAAATAGACATCCTGATCACAAATACACAAAATTACAGATGTTGAGAATGACGCGCCAGTTGGGGAGGTAGCCTACAGTGATAATTAGCTACCACAAGCAAAGATTTATTGTGGAAAAAAGAAGACTTGTGGCCTGAAAAATTACAAAGTTCTGCGATCACATAGAAAAAACAAAAAAGGTGAGTTATAGTACATGTTTCTCCTTTTTTAGATTAGTAACCTATGGGCCAAGCAAAATGTAGAAAATTCATAGGCTAATAATATATCGCGCTTGCAAATTCCCTATGGATAATGCACAAACATGACATAAATTTCTATTATTCTATCCTGATTTGGATTAAAACTTCCCAACAATATAAATTGTTGCTAAAACACTGAATGTCCTCCAATGTCCTGGGAGGCACTTAGGCGGTTCTTAGGGGCCGGTTCATACAGTGTGCCTCATTCAACAAAAAATCCAAAGCACAAGAACTCGTGGAATTGGAAGGGAAGATTAAAAGTGCTGAGGCAGAGCTTAAGCGCCGAATGTCGTCTAATGGCCTCAAGGAATTGACCCGATTGAAATACAGATATAATACTATTTTGTCATGGAAGGTGGAGTTTTGGCTATTCAGGGCAAGACAGACATACATTGAGTTGGGGGATAAGGCAGGGAAACTTCTGGATAGATATATAAAACAGAGAGAGTCTTTTTCTACTATTCCCTGGTGTCTACCAGCAGTGTTCTACCATCTGCTGGTGTCTTCGTCTACTGAAGAGGATATTAGAAACTTGGTGGGACCATTAGAACTTCCTAAACTGATGGCTGAGCAAAAAAATTATCTTGATTCTGAGATAAACTTGGAGGAGCTTGGCGAGGTAATTTAGGCCTTGCCTCTGGGGCCAGATGGCTTTACCGCTGAGTTTTTTTGATCTTATGCTACAGAATTGGCTCCACTTTTGCTAGAAGTTTATACGGAAACATTAAAGAATGGAAAGCTTCCACCAACCATGACACAAGCCTGGATCAGTCTGATTCTTAAAAAGGACAAAGATCCAAGTGAGTGTAAGAGTTACCGTCCAATTTCCTTGATCCAGCTAGACATTAAAATATTGTCAAAAACTCACTAAGTAAAGTTATGACATCTCTTATACAAATAAACTCAGCAAAAAAAGAAACATCCTCTCACTTTCAACTGCTTTTATTTTCAGCAAACTTAACGTGTAAATATTTGTATGAACATAAATATATTCAACAACTAAGACATAAACTGAACAAGTTTCACTGACATGTGACTAACAGAAATGGAATAATGTGTCCCTGAACAAAGGGGGGGTCAAAATCAAAAGAAACAGTCAGTATCTGGTGTGGCCACCAGCTGCATTAAGTACTGCAGTGCATCTCCTCCTCATGGACTGCACCAGATTTGCCAGTTCTTGCTGTGAGATCTTACCCCATTCTTCCACCAAGGCACTTGCAAGTTCCCAGACATTTCTGGGGGGAATGGCCCTAGCCCTCACCCTTTGATCCAACAGGTCCCAGACGTGCTCAATGGGATTGAGATCCAGGCTCTTTGCTGGCCATGGCAGAACACTAACATCCCTCAGAACGAGCAGTATGGCTGGTGGCATTGTCATGCTGGAGTGTCATGTCAGGATGAGCCTGCAAGAAGGGTACCACATGAGGGCGGAGGATGTCTTCCCTGTAACGCACAGCATTGAGATTGCCTGCAATGACAACAAACTCAGTCCAATGATGCTGTAACACACCGGCCCAGACCATGATGGACCCTCCACCTCCAAATTGATCCCGCTCCAGAGTACAGGCCTCGGTGTAACGCTCATTCCTTCTACGATAAACGCGAGTCCGACCATCACCCCTAGTGAGACAAAACCGTGACTCGTCAGTGAAGAGCACTTTTTGCCAGTCCTGTCTGGTCCAGCGAAGGGGGGTTTGTGCCCATAAGTGACATTGTTGCCAGTGATGTCTGGTAAGGACCTGCCTTACAACAGGCCTACAAGCCCTCAGTCCAGCCTCTCAGCCTATTGCAGACAGTCTGAGCACTGATGGAGGGATTGTGCATTCCTGGTGTAACTTGGGCAGTTGTTGTTGCCATCCTGTACCTG
The DNA here is from genome assembly GCF_019703515.2 of Myxocyprinus asiaticus. Classification (NCBI taxonomy): domain Eukaryota; kingdom Metazoa; phylum Chordata; class Actinopteri; order Cypriniformes; family Catostomidae; genus Myxocyprinus; species Myxocyprinus asiaticus. Next base: position 1,099,702 of record NC_059354.1, on the reverse strand, counting down.
TCCCTCAGCTGTGATATTCGGATGTGCCAATCCTGTGCAGGTGTTGTTACACATGGTCTGCCACTGCGAGGATGATCAGCTGTCCTTCCTGTCTCCCTGTAGCACTGTCTTAGGCATCTCACAGTACAGAATATTGCAATTTATTGCCCTGGCCACATCTGCAGTCCTCATGCCTCCATGCAGCATGCCTAAGGCACGTTCACGCAGATGAGCATGGACCCTGGGCATCTTTCTTTTGGTGTTTTCAGAGTCAGTAGAAAGTTCCGTCTGTAAGCTGTTAGTGTCTTAATGACCATTCCACAGGTGCATGTTCATTAATTGTTTATGGTTCATGAAAAAGCATGGAAAACATTGTTTAAACCCTTTACAATAAAGATCTGTAAAGTTATTTGGATTTTTACAAAATTATCTTTAAAATACAGTGTCCTGAACAAGGGATGTTTCTTTTTTTGCTGAGTTTAGATCAGGTGGGGTTTATTCGGGGCCGTAGCTCTTCTGATAACATTAGGCGTTTCATTAATATCATGTGGTCAGTGGCAAATGATCAGACTCCAGTTGATGCCATCTCACTTGACATCGAAAAGGTGTTTGAAATGGTAGAATGGTATTATCTTTTTAAGATTTTGGAAATATATGGGTGTGGGAATACTTTTATTGGATGGATCAAGTTACTTTATAGACACCCGGTAGCGGCGGTACAAACGGCAGTGTTGCCCTCTTTCTCCATTATTGTTCTGTCTTGCCCTGGAACCATTAGCAGCCACGATAAGAAAGGAGGATGATTTTCCAGGGGTGTTAGCGGGAGGTATGGCGCATAAGCTTTTGCTTTACGCAGATGATATTTTATTATTCATCTCCTACCCTACTAGATCTATGCCTTGCCTCCACAAAATTATGAATTCCTTTTCTAAGTTCTCGGGATACAGAGGGAATTTGTCTAAATCTGAAGCTTTGGCTCTGACAGCATACTGCCCTGTTATGGCTTTTCAGCCGGGCACCTTCCAGTGGCCCAAACAGGGCATTAAGTATTTGGGTATTTTGTTCCCAGCAAATTTGTGTGATTTAGTTAGAGATAATTTTGACCCTGTAATAAAAAAGTTTTCGAGCGATGTGGGCAGGTGGGCTTCATTACCTTTATCTATGATTGGGAAGGTTAATGTTATTAAAATGAATTGTATTCCAAAATTCAACTACCTGCTACAGTCTCTCCCTATAGATGTCCCCCACTCTTATTTCAAGCTATTTGATAGCATAGCGAAGTCCTTCATTTGGAATTGTAAATGTCCCAGATTACATTTCAGTAAATTACATAGGCCGATTGATGAAGGTGGGCTAGGCCTACCCAAGATTTTGTTTTATTATTATGCATTTGGTCTCAGACATTTGGCTCATTGGTCACTTCCACCTGAGAGAGCCCCTCCCTGGTTTTGTATTAAACAGGAAGTTCTTGCCCCATTTCACCACTGAAAAGCCTTTCTATCAAACTAATCGGAGAAGTTACACCGTTATCTCGCATTTGTGCTCGGTATGGATAAAAGTGTCCAGAGTGTTTAATTCAGACATTTATTTATGTATTAATAAGTCCCCTTTCTGTTGGTCAGAGTGGATTGTGAGGTGGGTTACTACACTCGGTGACCTATATGAGAGTGGAGTGTTGACATCCTTTGAAAATTTGGTTCAACATTTTGGGATTCCCAGATCTCAGTTCTGTAGGTATTTACAGCTGCGCCACCTGCTCTATATTGTTTTTGGGAGTAGCACACACCCCCTAAAGAGGCAGATACACTGGGAGAAGCGATTACTGCTTTTGGAAAAGGTCATGAGGCATCAGTGTATTACTCCTTGCCAGTGCATGTGAGCGGAGCGAGAGTGGAGAGCGCCTTTTTGAAGATTCCGCTCCGCTCGCTCAGGTCGCTCTGTGCCGCTTGCTCAGCCCAGAATGCGCTTCATGATATGCTGGTTTGGCAATCTGCGAAATAAGCAATAGGCCTGAGGTTATGGAGCTCTAACATTGTTTTAGTGAATTTGCAAACCTTATAACCTAAATAAATGCAAAGTATAAATCAAAGTTAAGAATGAGGAAATTGAAAAGGAGTGTGGACTGTGGAGAGACCGTGAGAATTCGCAAATATTCCTTTTGGAATCATACGTGTCACATTGCCAGAGAGCACGAGGATGTGCTACGCAATGGTAGTGCAGCAAAAGGTGAGCTAGTAGGCTACACTACTATTCGATATTAAATTAATAGATATGTAATGTATCTTGTTGTTTTGCCATCATGTCAGTGCAGCTGCCAGCTAGATGCAGTCCCGGTTCTGCAGGGTTGTGAACTTTAGAGCACCCTCAATTGAATATGTAAGCTTAATAATACTGTATATTGGCAAAGCATTTTCCTTGAATCCCAGCAAACACACACAAAAAATCCCTGCATCAAAACCAATAAACATGTATGATCTTGCAGATCAATGTGTCCTAATTTGTAAGCGGAGCATTCTGCTTTCATGCCTCTATTGTATAATTGAGCATTTGATTAGTAAAGCTCTCGCATAGAGAATTTCATAGCGGAATTATCTCACTTAATTGACCGCCTGGTGCTTTCAATTTCTGCTTCGGGATAAAGTGGCACATTTACTGCTGGTCAGTTTCCCAAAGCCAAATCCACACCTTAATGATAAGTGAAACATAAAAAAAAATGATTCTAGATTAGTGGTTACAGATACCACCTTGCTTGCTGCATTCATGCGCAGAAAAAAAGCTATAAATGATTGTACATTAGAAAAAAATACTTTTCTTAAACGAAGGCAGTGTAATTTGTGAATTAAATAATTTTTATTTGTTTTAGGATCAGTAAACATGATTTCATCTAATATATATATTGGACAAAATCTCACTTTATGCAGGACAAATATTTTTTATTTGTTAAATCCATGGTTAAACCCTGCTGTACATATAAAGAGTGCATGCACAAGATGTTTGATGCATATAAAGTCCAGATTCAGGAAAAACAAAGAGGGCACATGGTATCTACTAATATAATAATTATTATATAAATAACCACAGTCCTTTAGATTGCATACGATTCATACATATAAAATTGTAGGGAATATGAATAAAGCAACAACACTGAAAAAGAAAAAACATTCACTGCTCTTTTCTGGATAACTTAATAAACCCTTTAAAACTGAACACAAAATTAGGATGAGAAATTGCTCATTTGAATTTACAGACCCAAAGTCTGATTAAATCAGAAACCTATTCATGTATCAAATCTACAGTATAATCATTCCGTGGAGACAATGCAACTGAAAAACAATTATGAATTTCACTTTTACATTCAATATTTTTCCTGGTACCAGTCAATGTTTTCATTATTGCCATAAACGACTCAAACAAACTTTAAAGTTGAAAAGTTTGTGGTTTTCTTGGTCGGCTGTGTCACTCAGGCCCAGTTTAAACTGAAAAACGCAGATTTGCACGTATGCGAGTTTCCGTACCAACACACGTTTTATCACTTGTAGAGGTGTGTTTGATTACTTGTTTAAAGTAAATAAAGGCAATTTAGAACTGGAATTTGTTTAAGGCATTAAAACTGGTAGACCCAGTTATCTAACAGCCATTGTAAACCTTTCCAAAATAAACAGTGAGATTTTATATACAAAAACACAACAATACAATCACATAATTTCAGATGTGTATATTACTAATCATTTGATAATTTAATAAATGTCGGCCTATAGTCTATATTTCACCCAGAGGGGCACCTCAGCCCATGTGGGCAAAGGGGCAGTTGCTTGGGCCACTGTAGCTACCCCCGTGTATGTGTTTGGAACCAAGTATACTACAGAGAAATTTAATGTCAGAGCGGGATTTGAGCGAAGACTTTTTTACCGGTGAGCGTTACTTGAGCTGAGCGTCCGCTTGGGCCGCGAGTGGTTGAGCGAAGCACACATGCATGAAGCGGGTTATTGAGAGGAGTGTCACACCGCTCCGCTTCGCTCACATGCTCTGCTCCCTGCTAATTCAGTGTCTGGGGGACGGAGCTTCAACTTCTCTCAAGAGATTATTTTGTGAGATAATGGGGTGTCAATTAACTTCTCCGATTAGTTTGATAGAAAGGCTTTGCAATGGAGAAATAAGGGCATGAACTTCCTGTTCAATACAAAACCAGGGAGGGGCTCTCTCAGGTGGAAGCGACCAATGAGCCAAATGTCTGAGACCGAATGCATAATAATAAAACAAAATCTTGGGTAGGCCTAGCCCACCTTTGTCAGTCGGCCTATGTAACTTAATAAAATGTAATCTAGGACACTTACCATTCCAAATGAAGGACTTCACTATGCTATCAAATTGCTTGAAATAAGAGAGGGGGACATCTACAGGGAGAGATTGTAACAGGTAGTTAAATTTTAGAAAACAATTCATTTTAATAACATTAATCTTCCCAATCATAGATAAATGTAATGAAGCCCACCTGCCCACATGCCCACTTTTCATTATGGGGTCAAAATTAACTCTAACTTAATTGACAAATTTGCTGGGATTAAAGTGTCCAAATACTTAATGCCATGTTTTGGCCACCGGAAGGTGCCCGGCTGGAAAGCTTTGGTCAAAGCTTTGGATTTAAACCAACTGGCTCTGTATCCCGAGAACTTAGAAAAGGAATTAATAATTCTATGGAGGCAAGGCATAGATCTAATGGGGTCAGAGACGAATAATAAAATATAATCTGCATAAAGCAAAAGCTTATGCGCCACCACCCCTGGAAAATCACCTTCCCTTCTTATTGCGACTGCTAATGGTTCCACGGCCAGACAGAACAATAATGGGGAAAGAGGGCAACCCTGCTAGGTGCCCCTATCCAGAGTAAAATAGTCTGAAATTAATCCATTTGTTTGTACCACCGCTACCAGGTGTCTATAAAGTAACTTAATCCATCCAATAAAAGTATTCCCGAACCCCTATATTTCCAAAATCTTAAAAAGATAATCCCATTCTACCATATCAAACGCCTTTTGACAATATTTTAATGTCTAGCTGGATCAGGGAAATTGGACGATAACTCTTACACTCGCTTGGATTTTTGTCCTTTTAAAGAATCAGACTGATCCGGGCTTGCGTCATGGTTGGAGGAAGCTTTCCATTCTTTAATGATTCTGTATAAACTTCTAACAAAAGTGGAGCCAGTTCTGTAGCATAAGATCTAAAAAATTCAGCAGCAAAGCCATCTGGCCCCGGAGCATGCCTGCAGCCAAGACCTTAATTACTTCGCCAAGCTCCTCCAAGTTTATCTCAGAATCAAGAAAATGTTTTGCTCAGTCATCAGTTTAGGGAGTTCTAATGGTTCCACAAAGTTTCTAATATTTTCATCAGTAGACAAAGATGTGGAGCTATAGAGATCAAGATAGAATTCTTTAAAAGCATTAATAATATTAATGGCTGAGGTAAAAACTTCATCACCAGCAGATTTCACTGAGGGAATGGTAGAAAAAGACTCTCTCTCCTTTATATATCTAGCCAAAATCTTCTCTGCTTTGTCCTCCGACTCAAAAGTATGAATAGCAGAAACTCCACCTTCCACGACAAAATAGTATTATATCTGTATTTCAATCGGGTCAATTCTCTGAGGCCATCAGACAACATTCTGCACTTCAGCTCTGCCTCGGTACTTTTAATAATCCCTTCCAACTCCATGAGTTCTCGTGCTTTGGATTTTTCGATGAATGAGGCATACTGTGATCCAACCCCTAAGAACTGCATTAAGTGCCTCCCAAGCCATGCCCACAGAGGATACTGAGGACCAGTTGGTCTCCATATAAACATTGATTTCAGCCTTTAACATTTGTTGAAATTCAGGCTTTTGCAAAAGGGATACATTAAAGGCCCAACTATATGATTTCTATATGAAACTCACCAGGGTGTGATCTGAGACTAAAATGTTTCCAACTGAGCAATCAACAACAGATGAAATGAGTATATTATATATATATATATAAATCTATTCTAGAATAAATCTTATGGACTGATGAAAAAAATGTATAGTCCCTACCAGATGGGTTCAAATGTCTCCAAATATCTGTAAGACCTAGATTTTTACACATCCTGTGAAGTGTCACTGTTGCTCTAGGGGGCTTACACACTTTTGCTTCACTATGACCAAGGACTTAGTCAATCAAAAAATTAAAGTCTCCTCCCAATATTATAACACGAGGGGATCCAGCGGCTTGCAACATCCCTTCAAGATCTATAAAAAAAGCCCTGATCATCAGCGTTAGGTGTGTAAATATTAGCTAAAATCAATCTTTGCCCCTGGATTTCTGCTAAAACTATAATGGACTCTTCCTAATTTATCTTTAATCTGTTTGAGACATTTGAATTGTAGATGCTTACCTATCAATGTAATGACTCCCCTGCTCTTATTTGAGCCAGCACTAAAGAAAACATTTCTTGCCAAATTTTTCAGCTTCTTGCAGGGAAAGATGTGTTTCTTGAAAAAACACTACATCATATTTCTTAAGTTTAAGAAGAGACTTCCTTCTTTTTATTGGGTGCCCCAACCCATTTACATTCCATGTGGAGAGAGACAATCCACTCATATTAACATTTGACATTCTGACATATTAGAAAAAATAGATTGTGTGTCAAAAATAAAATTATTAAAGACCACATTCCAACATTAGAGCAACAATCAAACCTCCCCCAGAACCAAACAACCAGAAAAAAGAAAAACGTGTGCATTAACCCCGTGCACTACAGCGCCAACTGGTGTCCATCCCTCTAAACTCAAACAGTCCATGTACGCCTACGAGATGCCCCACGACAACTTTGTCTTCAAATGCTCAAGTCTGGTGTTTCTGTAAAAGTTTTGTGAGACAGAATTACACAACAGAAGATAATCTATAAAAAACTCCAGCCAATATGCAGAATAAACACAAAGAACGTATAGATTCAACCACATAACTGTCCCGAAGGTGTATTCCTCCACAAAACAGATTCCAGCCGCTAGGCGGAACCAGCACAAAAAAAAACAAACAAAAAAAAAAAAAAAGACGCTCCTTTTCTTTGGACAGTCAAACGGATGTTTTGTGAGCCGGCCCATTCGACTGCTACATGAGTACAACAAATGACCTAATCACTCCAATGTCCTGCAAGAAATACTCCACAAAACGAATTCCAGCCAGTAGAAGGCATAAGCACAAGGAACGTTTAGATTCATCCACAACACTGCCCTGGAGGATTGTTATTCCATAAAACAAACTCCAGCCGCTAGGCGGAACCAGCACAAAAAGAACAAAATTTGCTCAGTTTCTCGAACAATCAAGTGAATGTTCAGTAAGTCAGGCCCACTTGGCTGCAACGTGAGTACCACAAAATAACTTACTTACTCGCGTAACACGAGATCTTTTTTGGATGATCTCAGAAATTTGGCTAGAATTGATCGGGGCCTGTCTCCCTCAGCGGATTGCCGAGCTGGAACTCTGTGAGCTCGCTCAATTTCCAGCTTATGGCCTGTTATGTCAAGCAGACTCGAAAAGAGCCCATCCTGCTCCCTCAGGAATTCCAACAATACGATGTTATTCACCGACTACGATTCTCCATATCCTCCAGCTTCTCCCAGACGTGCTCCAAATCCACCTTGGTCGCTAGCGGACTAGTGGCTAATTTCCTTTCTGATGACTCCAGATAATCGATACGTTTCTCGAAATCCCCCACTCTTGTAACCACCTCAGTGAATTTTGTCTCCATGGCAGTGATCGATCGACATATTACAGCAAGATCCTCCAAGTCAGCAACAACCTTCTTCAGCATTGCCGACAAGTTCAACAATTCTATCTGAATTTCCCGCACTTCACTGGCCAAATCTGCTCCCTGGTCCGCAGTCTTGTCAAGGGCATCAGCTTGAGCATGTAAGAGTCTTTTAATGTCTCCAGAACCAGAAGATTTTGAATTCCTTGACATATTGTCTTCCTAGAACAGTTATGGAACAGGGTGTATCAAATCTCACCAGTTTATGACAATAATAGTGTTAAAACTAGCAAAGTGCGCAGAGCTGCCATTCACACGTCCGAACCTCGCATGGTGCCACGTGACTCCCGTGACCAGCTTTCCTTAAACCCTGACCAGTTCCCCAATCCCTGCCACTGAAATGATGCTACCACCACCATGCTTCACCATTGGGATGATTTTAAGCAGGTGATGAGCGGTGCCTGGTTTCCTCCAGACATGACAGTTCAATCTTCATTTCATCAGACCAGAGAATCTTGTTTCTCACATTCTAAGAGTCCTTAAGGTGCTTTTTTGCAAATTCCAAGTGGGCTTTCATGTATCTTGCACTGAGGACAGGCTTCCATCTTGCCACTCTGCCATAAATCCCAGATCGGTGGAGTGTTGCACTGATGGTTGTCCTTCTGCAAGTTTCTCTCATCTCCACACATGATTGCTGGAGCTCAACCAGAGTGACATTCAGGTTCATGGTCACCTCTCTTACCAAGGCCCTTCTCCCCTGATTGCTCAGTGTGGTCAGACGGCCAGCTCTAGGAAGAGTCCTGGTTATTCCATACTTCATCCATTTAAGATTTATGGAGGCCACTGTGCTCTTGGGAACCTTACATGCAGCCAAATTTATTTTGTAGCCTTCCCCAGATCTATGCCTTGACACAATCCTGTCCCTGAGCTCTGCAGGCAGTTTCTTTGACCTCATGGTTTGGTTTTTGCTCAGATATGCATTTTCAGCTTTGAGACCTGTGTGTCCCTTTCTAAATCATGTCCAATCAACTGAATGTTCCACAGGTGGACTCCAATCAAAATGTAGAAACATCTCAAAGACAATCCAGTGAAATGGGATGCATCTGAGCTAAATGTCAAGTGTCATAGCAAAGGGTCTGAATACTTGTGTCAATGTGATATTTCAGATTTTTCTTTTTTCAGAAATCTGGTTTTAGCTTTGTCATTATGGGGTATGGAGTGTAGATTGATGTGAAAAATAAATAAATAATTTAAAGTATTTTAGCATGAGGCTGCAACATAACAAAGTGTGAAAAAAATGAAGTGGTTTGAATACTTTATGAATGCACTGTATATACAATATATATATATATATATATATATATATATATATATATATATATATATATATATATATATATATATATATATATATATATATATATATATATAGGTGGGGTGTCACTTTAATCCTATCTTCATATTTGACAGGGTGTAGATGGAGAGATTTCTGACTCAGAAGCTGAAGAGGAGAGTAGAACATCAGAGGATTCTTTGTTAGACACCTCTGAAGAGAACTGCTCCCCCACAAGCGCCGCTCCTGGCATCCTGCTGAAACTGATCATATTTATGTCTGGCCTGAGACTTCTCATCTCCCCTGTTTTGAACACTGCTGGGAAGGTATTGGTGACTGTTCTGCTGGGTCTTGCAGGTATAACACATAGAAATGGTATTACATATAGACATGCATGCATTCATTGTGGAGCATATCTCTATGGTAGATACAGCAGTCCATGATGTTATAAACTTGTATGTTAACAGGTATAACTTTGCCCTCACTGACATCAGCACTGTATTTCATGGTGTTTCTTGGCCTTGTATGGTGCTGGGTATTGGGCTGCTCCATCTCACTACTGCACTTCAGCTCTTTGTGTGTAATGATGTCCATCTTCAGTGGAGGACACATCATCATCCTTTACCTCTACCAGCTTCCTCTCATCCAGCAGCATGTTTCTCCTCGGGATGCCTTTGCCAGGTGCCCTGCATATCTCTGTCCAGTCTGATCCAGTAAAGGCAAACACAATGCCATGCACATCACGCAAATATGCTGTAAAAGTATGATTTTAGAACAAGCAAACAGTAAGCACATCATGTACTAAGTCTGACAACATTTGTGAAAAATACATCTACTGTTCTTAGTTTTTCTAGTTTGATACAGTTTTGTTTTTCATCAGAATAACAATTTGAGTAGAAAGTTGAATTGAAATAAACATTATTTTGAGAATGTATTAATATTTGGTATGTCCTCCTTTTGATCTAATGACATAATACACTGAAACTGGTATGAACAAAACTTTTCGATCCATGTTATTCAAGTATGATTTGCAAATGCTTCAAATGTGCTTCAATTGAGGCTAGTAAATCTGACCTTTTGAAAAAAATATATGATTTAACATGGTCAGTGTCACATATTTAGGCTACTTTTGATTTGTGACCTAAAAATAGTGCAAAATATTAAACATTCCAGTAACACTTTACAATAAGGTTGCATTTGTTTACATTAGTAATTGCATTAAGCATCATGGACAAACAATGATTTCTAACAGCACTTATTAATGTTCATTTATAAAAAAATACAGCTGTTTAATTTAAGTTCATGTATTTTCATAATTCAAACTTTTTTGGTGTTAAAATACTTTCTCCTATCCCAGCCTAATATGTTGGGACAACTATACGTAAGCCAATTATAGGTTTATTTTTTCGAAAACTGTAAAAACTGTGTGTCTGTGGCACTTTTGAGCGACCTGTGTCATGACACAACAACATTTACTCAACCAATGGCATGGGATAAGGCCAGGACTATCTGTTTGTTTTATTCATGGAAGACAGGGGACGTGTTCAAAAAGCTGTTTTGAAAGCAGTGTTTATATTTGCTATTACGCTTGGTGGCGCTAGAACTGCAAAAATTACACACAAGCCAAAAATCAATTTTTTTAGAAGTTAACGGATATTGTCATGTTGTGTAGATTTTTTAACACCTTTTATCCATTTATTTTAAATCAGGGTGGATAAAGATTGTCAATCTGTAACAGTTCGTGGAAAGGAGGATGATGGGGCCGGCTTGAAAAAACACGTAGACATTTATTGTTGCACTTTTCAGTTGCACACAATAAGGCCACTTTTCAGCAGTACACAAAAAGTACCTTAAAACCTGTTTTATTGGTTACAATACTTTTTCTATAAAAAGTAAAAGTACAAAGGTATTAAGAAATAAATTACAATATCAGCTGAATAATAATAGCGTTGGGGAAATGACCTAAAGCAATGTCGAATCCACAATCTTATCAGGTTATCAGTCCTTATATATTAAGTGTCTCTAGGTTGGAAAATTCCCTTGATGATGTAATATGAGAGCCTTTAAAACCCTCTGCTGAAGTCTTTTCAGCAGATGACGATGACGACTTCTGTCTCATTTTCTCTGCAGCCTCCTTCGTCTCATCTGCAAAATAAATCAATTTGCTTTCGTACATGTAGGTCTATGCTTTTTATCGTAGGTTACATTTTTGTAAGTTACATTTCTCTATTCTAATACATGCAATTGTTCTCCTATCCTAACCATAAGTACTTAATAAAACCGTTTAAAACAGTTTACAACAGTTTCAAAACTCTTTTTCATATATGATTGTACTCAAACAGCTGCATGTCTGAAGGCAAATGCTTAGACTGACTATAAGGACTAACACTGCTTTCAAAACTAATACATTGATGCCATCTACTGGTTATTAAAATTTCAAACAAGGTAAAATATATCAAGCTTAATGCATGCATAGTAAAATATAACAAACATATAAGATGTAATAATTGCAAGGTTACATATTATTAAAATAAGAGTCATTAACTAACAGGGTAGACACATAGCATATGCATATTTCTCATTATCCACAACAATATTTACAGGTTGCACATGTGTAAATTTGACAGCATGCGCAAAAATGGTCCAAGCTGATCTACTAACGTAGTATATCTTTCATGTGTGCAAAATAGCATGTCTGGGCAATTTTTCAGTGTATCCCCAAAATTAGCTTGCAATTTTGCCTCTGCCAATGTGCAAAATAGGGTGGGGAAATAAAACGCACACATGAAGTGATTTATCACGACTGAAAATCATTTTAGAAACGAATGCCAGATCTTGCCCTGAGCTTGCGAGATCAGATCCGCATCTAGCATCCATGCCATGTCACAGCCACGCCTCAGCCTGCTCCATGCCATGTCACAGTCGCGCCTCAGCCTGCTCCATGCCATGTCACAGCCATGCCTCAGCCTGCTCCATGCCATGTCACAGCCACGTCTGAGTCTACACACAAATGTCATTGCTTGAAGGCCTTCACGGCCCTTGTCTCCAAGTTGAATTATCCGCCACTGATATCAGTGCGTAGGGCCACGAAGGCTCTTTCCCACAAATTGTCAGTGCCCTTGCCTGCCACGACCAATGAGCTGACGGCCACGCCTGCCACGGCCAATGAGCTGACGGCCATGCCTGCCACAACCAACGAGCCAACGCCCATGCCTGCCACGGTCAACGAGCCAACGCCCATGCCTGCCACAGCCAACAAGCCAATACCCATGCCTGCCACGGCCAACACCCACACCTGCCATGGCCAATGCCCATGTCTGCCACGGTCAATGAGCTGGAAGCCTCGTCCGTCCCTGAGCCAGCATTTCCAGCCTCGTCCATTTCAGAGCCAGTGTTGCCAGCCTCGTCTGCCCCAGAGCCAGCGTTGCCAGCCTCGTCCGCCCCAGAGCCTGCGTTGCCTACTTCGGCCGTCCGGAGGAGGAGGAGAGGAAAGGCTTCCGTTTCCAAGTCTCTGCCAGTGTTCACGACCACAGAGATTGTCTCCAATTCTCAGCCTATGTTCACGACCACAGAAGTCGTTTCCAAGTCTCTGCCCATTTTTACGACCACAGAGGTCGTCTCTGAGTCTCTGTCCATGTACATGACCATAGAGGTCATTTCCAAGTCTCTGCCAGTGTTCACGACCACAGAGGTCGTTTTCAATTCTCTGCTCATGTCCACGACCACAGAGGTCGTTTCCAAGTCTCTACCAATGTTCACGATCACAGAGGTCGTTTCCAAGTTCTGGCAGTGTTCACGACTACAGAGGTCGTTCTCGAGACTATGTCCATGCCTATGACTACAGAGGTCATTCCCGAGACTATGCCCATGTTCACGACCATAGAGGTCATCTCCAGGTCTCTGCCTATGCCTACGATCACAGAGGTCGTTCCCGAGTCTCTGTTTATGCCCATGACCACAGAGGTCGTCCCGAGTCTCAGTCCATGCCCACAACCACAGAGGTCGTACCTGAGTTTCTGTCTATGCCCACGACCACAGAGGTCGTTCCCGAGTCTCAGTCCATGCCCACGACCACAGAGGTCACTCCCGAGACTCTGTCCATGCCCACGACCACAGAAGTTGCTCCTGAGACTCTGTTCATGACCATGATTACAGAAGTCGCTCCCGAGACTCTGTTCATGTTCACGACCACTGAGGTCAATTCCCAGTCATCCTGGACTCTTAGCCTCGAGCCTGCCATGGCTCTGCCATCTACAACTTTTCCCCTTGAGCCTGCAATGGCTCCGCCTTCCATGACAATGCTCCTCGAACTTCTCATGGCTCTGCCTTCCATGGCTTCACCCCTCGAGCCTCTTATGGCTCCGCCTGCCACGGCTCCACCCCTCGAGCCTGCAACGGCTCTGCCTTCCATGGCTCCTCTTCTCGAGCTTCCCATGGCTCCGCCTTCCATGGCTTCGTCCCTTGAATCTCCCATGGCTCCGCCTTCCACGGCTCCAATCTCTAGTCTGTGGTCACCACCCAGCTCTCCTGACCCTGTTTCAGCTCAGGGGCCATCAACCAGGCCTCTTGATCCAGTTCCTACCCTGAGGTGGCCTCCTGGGTCTCCTGGCCAACCACCTGATCTGCTCTGGTCTTCTGGGTCTCCTGGCTATCTGCCTGATCTGCTCTGGTCTTCTGGATTTCCTGGCCATCTGCCGGATCTGCTCTGGTTCCCTTGGTCTCATGGCCGTCCGCCTGATCCGCTCTGGTCTTCTGGGTCTCCTGACCATCAGCCTGATCTGCTCTGGTCTCCTGGGACTCCTGGCCGTCCGCCTGACCAGCTCTGGTATAACTGGTCTCATGGCCGTCCGCTTGGTCTGCTCTGGTATAACTGGTCTCATGGCCGTCCGCCTGGTCTGCTCTGGCTCCCTTGGTCTCCTGGTTTTCCACCTGACCTGCTCTGGTATCCCTGGTCTCATGGCCATCTGCCTGGTCTGCTCTGGATTCCTTGATTCCCTGGTTGTCTACCTGATCTGCCCTGGTTTCTTTGGACCCCGGCATCGCCTGCCTCCTTGCTTCAGGAGCTCCTCGCAGGCGGGGGAGTGGGGGGGGGGTCTGTCATGAATCCCGCCTTTGTTTTTCCTCCCGCTCACCACCAGAGGGCTCCATCACCTGGGGTTTGACTTTAATTCTCTGGACTCCATTTCCCATAATCCCCATACCCATCATTGATTACCTGTTCATCTGTTTCCAATTCACTCAGCTATTTAAGTCTCACTCTCACTCGCTGTCATTGTGAAGTCTTGTTTTGCCCAGGCTGACATTTCTGAGTGTTTTCTTAGTTTGTTGAATTACCTGTGTATTATCCTGGACTGTTTACCCTGTCTTTGATCCATTGCTGTCTGCCTACTATTACTGCCTTGTTATACCTGCATATAACCTGCGATTGTCTGCCGCCTGCCCCGATTTCTTGTCTGTTTATTGAATACCCCTCTGGACTGCCTTTGATATTACTGCTGCTGGTGATTTACTCCTGCATGTCTGAATTGCTATGTTTATTGTTATTAAAAGCTGCACTTGGATCTCAACTCTGTTGACTCATCATTACAACATCAGTGTTGTGCACTTTCATTTAACTATGGAGCATAATTAAGGCCTGTACTGACAGTGCCCATGAATGCAATGTCTCTCTCATCTGCATTTTCAGTCACATTCACTTGATTTTTACATTCACTGATAGCCCCAGACATGCAAACTTGGGCATAATATCCTTTCTTTCTGCAGTGGTTGCAATACACATCTTTGTTGGACAATGTTGTTTGCTGTGGGATGGTGTTTTCCTGCATCTTTTACACAAAGTGGGGTTTTCTGTTTGTTTTCCTGTCATCTCCTTAGGGGACCATTTTCTCAGCACATTGCCTCTGCCTTGACTATTCGATCTCTGTTGAGCACGAACAATATCAGTATTCACTGTATTATCACCTTTAAAGTTGGATTTTAGTGCCTCGTGTTGCTTTTTCACCAACTTGCTTTGGTGAACATGAATGGCAACTTTCTCTAACATAAGTTCAGGATCCATCTGTAGCTGCTCCCACAGCTTTTTGCCTCACAATCCTACAACTAATCTGTCTCACATAATTTCACTGTGCAGCTGTCCATAGCCACAGTGCTCAGCCATGCAATACAATTTAGTGATGAAATTGTCTGCTGTTTCTCCAGCTTTTTTGTACCTTATAAAAACTTTTCCTGTTCAAAGATTACATTTTGTCATACCACAAAACATTACTTGAATTTCTCTTTGACAGTCTCATACTCACTGATTTCCTCTGTCATTAATCGCAGCGATGTGAGAATGCACTCTGCCTCATCTCCTATGGTGTAAATGAGCGTATTCACCGGGTTTTCCGCTTGCAATTCCAGTCCAGATGCAACTCTAAATTTCTCAAACCTTTTAATCCACATTGGTCATTCCTCAGGTTTTGTGAAGTCAAACTTTTGTGGTGGGGGTAATGAAACCGGTCCATTTCGCTGCTTTACTGCATCACACTCTGCATGCGGTGCACTTTTCCCGGACTTTGGCCTCAAGTAGCGTGAGATTCCTTTCTCTTCCACGGTGGGAATAACTCTCAGACACTTTCATCACCATTTATAAGTAGGACTCTGACACCATGCTGTGTTAGAAAGACTGTCTTAAAGGTTTTTACCCTGCTCATAAGAATCAATCTCACTCAAATTTATTAACCACTCTTGAACTCCTCTGCTCGCCCACAAGGCGGCAGTAATAAACTGTAACACTATAGTAAAAGCCAATAATTTAGGTAATACAATCTTCATATGCCGCTCAGCATCAGTGGGGCTTGCACAGCAAAGACACATTTTGTGAATGTGCGAGGAGCCAGGAACAACCCGAACGGTTGGACCTTGAACTGGTATGCAGTCCCCTCGAAGGCGAATATCAAGAATGGCCTATAAAAGCCTTTCTTCTTTTTGCCTGTTGGTGCTTTCTCTATTGCATATTTGGAGAGGGTAATTTGTACCTAAAGAACTGGTGTGTCCCGCACCAGTACGATAGAGGAACGAATGACAAATTTTTGACCTGAAACAAATATCCAGTCCAGATTGTGCTCAGCTCCCAGCTGGAGAAACACAAAAGACTCCGCCATGCATCCAAACGGTGGTTCACTTAAAAGGTTGTATTAAACGTGTTTACTAACAATGAGGAGGACAAAATCATCCTTTAAAAATACCTCTAAATGACATTCATTGAATTAAAGGGAAAAAAAATAAATGTTATTAAGTTTAATTCAGTGAAGAAATTCACTGTAAAAAAATCGTATTATCAAGTGTTTTTTGTCTTTTTTTCCATTTAAAATTGTCTAAAGATCCTTAAAACAAGATACATTTACTTGAGAAGCAACATATGAGATATTTAAACTTGCTTTAAGAGAATGTATCTTAAATATAATGTATTTTGTATATAAGTGTATTTTTTCACTTGGTTTCACTTATGCGAGTGCAGTAAAGACAAAATATATTCATGATCTATTCTCTAAAAGCAAGTCTAAATATCTTATATGCTGCTTCTCAGGTGAATGCATCTTTGTTTTTTTAAAGGATTTTTAGATATTTTAAAATATTTGTATTTTTAATATTACATTCAACATTCTCAGATAACAATTTTTTATTCTGCACTATAGCTGCTAAAGAAAATGTACATTGTTTTAAAGGAGTTTTAGATATTTATATTGGAAAACAAGCCAAAACAAAAACAAATCAAAAATGTATTTTGTTACTACTTCTGGAGTCGCGGGTTCAGATCTCCTAAGCAACCAAATTGGCCCGGTTGCTAGGGAGGGTAGAGTCACTTGGGGTAACCTCCTTGTGGTCGCGATAAGTGGTTCTCGCTCTCAATGGGGCACGTGGTAAGTTGTGCGTGGATCGCGAAGAGTAGCATAAGCCTCCACATGCTGGGAGTCTCCACGGTGTCATGCACAACGAACCATGTGATAAGATACGTGGATTGACTGTCTCAGAAGCGGAGGCAACTGAGACTTGTCCTCCACCACCCAGATTGAGGTGAGTAACCGCACCACCACCATGAGGATCTACTAAGTAGTGGGAATTGGGCATTCCAAATTGGGGAGAAAAGAGGATAAAAAAAATAATAAAATAAAATATTTTGTTGCAGTGTGTAATGGGGTGAAGACTATCTCTTTTTTAACTCACAAAAAACAAACTCTCTCTTATTAATAAAGCTGCATATTGCCAATTTTCTTCACGATAAGAAATACACAGTGACATATATTGTGATTCAATAAGTCGCGAGCCATCACGTTATAATTTAGCTGCAGCAAGTGATGTCAGTTTCTGAGTTTGTATTTACATGATCTGCTTCCGTATTATTTGAACTTTAATAAAGCTATATTCCATTAAATATAACTGCATTTACGATGTAATGCCAGGGTGTTTCCTTTAAAGATGCTTGACACCCATGTTTTGCTTTAGCGGAGCGACAACTCCAGTTCCACTTATTCCACAACGAGAGTGCTTTTGTATTTACTTATTTTGTATTTTTGCATTATAATTCCCTCATAGTTTGCGATCTACATCACCTGAAGCTGTTTGGAATGTTTAGAGTGCATCTGGACTGTGAGCTCTGTCTTCATCCTCTCCCTCATTCAGGCGCAAACTGCAGTGCTGCTCTCGCGTGTCATCATCAGAGTTTAATGTGATCTCATTTTATGTTAAATGAAATCAAACGACTATTCAACAACAAAAAATTTTATAGACAATTTTTTATCATGGACGTTGTCGATAAATTCGACTAATCGTTTCAGCCCTACTATATAGTGGACTGTACCTCTGCCTGTCTAATAAGTTTTCAGGACTGTTTCCCTTTCATACACATTAGGGATGAGTAATAATTACATGCACAATCTCTTTGACTTCTTTTTCACTTGCGCTTGTCCTCTGATGACTTTGTAGAATTTTTTTAAGTAAATTCTGGGAATTTCTAGAATTTGATAGTTTTAGTGCACTAGAACTATTTTGAGAATGGGACAGCCCTAGAAATGTCTACCTCCCTGAACAGACCTTTGACCACTGAACTAGAGAGCCGATTGAGATGCACCGTAGTGTCACTCATTGTGCAGACGGATCAATTGATTCCAAAATGCCCAGTCTAGCTGAGAAACAAATGTCAAAAGTTGGCTCAGGTTGTTAATCATCAGACTTGGATCTCTGTGTTTTATTCTTGCTGAAAATAAGCGTAATTTCTGGCTTATTTTTAGTCTCCTCAGGGCAACCCAGTAGATAGGATTGTAATGCAGACTTTTATTGCCACTGTTTGTTTTTCTGCTTAAAAAACTTGTGAAAGGAAAGCCAGCCTGTGAGTCTGGTGGAGTTGAGCTCCCATGGATCTCTTGAGAGGTACATTTTTTGGCAGACTGTCCCATTTTGGTCAAGTGTAAGAGAAGGCCTTACAGTTCCTTACAGCCTCCATTGTGTTTTCCTGTGGCTCCATCTGGAAACCCAGCTATCATGTTTCAAATAGCCAAAGATGACAATTCTTGGCTGACGCCTCCCAGATTCTTCTGTACCTTCTTAAGTCATAACAGATGTTCATTTTATCTCTTAGAGATGACTACTAAATCTGAGCACAGTGTCACCATATGTCCCATGTAATCTGAACATGTCTCACTTAAGACAGAAGGAATGTATGAAAGCATAGCTATAAAATTTTAGAATATGTACAATTTAATATACATCTGTTTGCATCTAACATCACTCTCCCTGTTTGTTTACCAGGCTCTTTGGTTTGACAGCGCTCATCCACACTAACATGTCAGATCCATATATCCTGGCCCTGCATGAAGATGGGAGCTGGCCTGCAATAGTTCACCCACTTGTGCTTCTTCTACTGTATTACTTACTCATAGTTCTTCTACAAAAGTGGAATCACTCTATCGATGAGGTAAATATACCGCAATATACTTTACATATACACATGCATGATGTTGCAAAGAGCATGTTTTCCCTGGTTCAACAGACTTAGTTTTTTTTTTTTTTTAAACCAGTCTACAAAGTAAATAAAATCAAATTGTTTACTTTTAAATTACCATATCTCACAAGTGTAGTGGTGGGTGAATGTCTTGTGTGCATGCTCCAAAAACAGTGTGGTGGTGCAGATATAGACTATACAGACATAATTATCTTATAAAACTAATATTTTCAAAGAAGAAAATATATGTATCACCATGTGTCAAAATACTATGTATGAAAGTTTTGGTTTAAAGATTATGAAAAACCAAAATAATTTAAAATAAGAAGGTTTAAACTATAAAAGTTGACAAATCAAGCATAGCATCAGTTCAGACAGGTTACAATAGTCAAGCTCACAATCAGCTGATGCCCAGCTGATCTCCACACCTACCGATGAGATTCAGACAATCATTAAGTGGTTCCATTTAAAGATTGCCATTCATTCATTCATTCATTCTCAGCTGCTTCTATTGGGTCACTGCAGTAGCTTAACACCCTCCTCCATCGCCAGATTCAACTCTTGTCTGCCAGTCTCCTGTTTCAGTTTTTGTTTGTTTGTTCATTTTGGTTTCAGAATTCAGAATATCATCTTATCTTCAGTGATTTTTCTTGTACCATGTATATACTGTATATTATCTTTCATATTCAACATCCATTGTTCAGCTATTAATCATGTTGTGATATAATTATGTTTTCACCACTCTCCCTGCTCTGTCCATGCAAGGCTGCATGGATAGGCAGGGATAATTTTGCCCAGAAAAGAACCATACCATCAACAGATTGCATACATTAATAAATCTTATATTTGATGGAAGTGGTCCTGACTGAACTTTAAAGGATTAGTTCACCCAAAAATGAAAATTCTCTCATCATTTACTCACTCTCATGCCATCCCAGATGTGTATGACTTTCTTTATTTCTTCAGCAGAACACAAACAAAGATTTTTAGAAGATTATTTCAGCTCTGTAGGTCCATAAAATGCAAATGAATGGGTGCCAAATTTTAGAAGCTCCAAAAAGCACATAAAGCCATCAAATAAAAGTAATCCATATGACTCCAGTGGATTAAATAATGTCTTCTGAAGCAAAACGCTAGGTGTGTAAGAAATAGGTCAATATTTAAAAGTTTAATGTTTAAAAATTTAATTATTGAATAATTCTATTGTGCATTAATAAATTGTATTTAATTCAAGTTTAAAATGCAATTAAATGTAACAATAAAATAGCACATTAATAACTCATTTTTAAATGAACCTTTTAAATTGCATTTAAAAAAACGTTTGGCAATTACTTTTCCTCATCCACTTGTCAATGGCTTTTTTTTTTTTACTATAAATTTCTTTTTTGTTTGACAGCCTGTCGTTGGATGATTGATTGAGGTACAAGTATGAGCACTTTACGTGCTCTATGAAGGTCACGCAAAAGAAACAAACGCAAAGCGAATAAGTTGTTAATGGTCACTTATCACCCCTGCTGTTAAATGCAGAGTGTGGCCCTCCTCAATTGTGCACAATGGAAGGGAACCATTAACTGTGATGCAGTCAACATTAAATGTGGGAAAACTCCATTGTACACACTAAAACAACAATGGACTACCTGCACTGTGTAACGATGTTGCTGCTGGCAATGAAGAAGACGATGAAGTAGAGAGAACCCAAGTGCAGTTTATTTACAAATGTAAAACAAAAACCCTTAACTATAAACATGAACTACTTGACAAGGGACTTGGACTTGGACTTGGACTTGGACTTGGACTTGGACTTGGACTTGGACTTGGACTTGGACTTGGACTTGGACTTGGACACAACAGAGTTACAATCACAATACTTAACCAAAGGCAATGGTGAACATGAGGGCTTAAATACAATACATGGGAGAACATAACCAATGAACAAACAGAACTGATAACAAGCTAATTAAACAATAAGCCAATGAAAACATAACACATGAACATGGAGGGAAAACATGAAACCACATGACATGGGAACAGGAACTAAACTTCTCAAGATAAAAGACATGAATCAACTAAATACACATGACACACTGCTTCCGCTTACTACATAGTGCAGCTCAGGCATTTCTGGTTATAACTTTCAGTGCTTCATGCAGAGATTTATTCATAAGAAGGCTTCAGCTTTTTAGGGCTGTCAGTTGACAAGTCATGTTGTTTGGCATTAACGTGACTGATCTCAAATTTTTCATTTGCTGAAATTTGTCTCTAAATATATATATATATTTTTTTCCTTTCCAAATGTAGCTACACAGCGTCTAAATAATAAATGAAATACAGGTCTGGAAAAAAGTAAGAGACCACTGCAAAAACGTACTATTTATAGGTAGTATGTGTTTGAGTCAAATACAATTTTTGTTTTATTCTATAAAGTACTGACAACATTTCTCCCAAATTACAAATAAAAATATTGTAATTTAGAGCATTGATTTGCAGAAAATGACAAGTGGTCAAAATAACATAAAAGATGCAGTTATTGGGCGCTTAATTCAGGATCGGGTTTGGTTATTAGCAATAATTAATAATTATCAAAGATAATTATTAATTATTAAAATCAGTAGGATATTGATTAGAATCAACATTAGCTTACTGATCCTTCAAATCAACAATCATCAAAAATAATCATCATTTATCAAAATTAATAGAATATTAATAAGGATTAATATCACCGGGGCACCACCCTGGAATCAGGGACTAATAACAAGACAGTATAGCAGTCTCACTATAGGATTGTTCTCTTAGGAAAGCTGATATCCAGAGAACATCAACATTCAAAGGAAAACAATGAAGGCTTGAATCTGAGGACTGACATCCCCTGCCTGCCACTGACACAGGTGCATGCAGAACAATACCAAAACACTTCTCTTTAAAGTATAACAAAGTTTATTAATGCAGTAATCTCAATTAATTATCAATACAATGCAGTCAATAAACTTCCAACTTCAAACTAAACAGTAACATGATTAGATATGGAAACAAATAAGCCTATAATACATGGGAGGAATGTATGTGTGTGTATGTGTGTGAATGGGTGTATGTGTGTGTAAGGAATGGAGTGCACAAAATGGCGGACGTGGCTCTCATGGAGAGTATGTCACGTGAGGTTTCCAGCCAGAGAATGTGGGTGGAGAGACTGGTTAATTGCGTCTACCCATTTAACACGTGTCTCCGCTGGTACGATAACTTGGGGACAAAGCTGAACTCTATCGCCAAGTATCTACTTGCCAAGTGTGTGTGCGCGGGTATGTTTGTGAGGGATTGGGTGTGTGTGTTTAGTACGAGAGAGAGAGAGAACAGAGTGATGGCACCAAAGCCGGTTTTAGCGATCGTGGGAGAGAGGGCAACCGTTATTTTATCACCCAGAGATGCAGTGAACGGCTCGTAATCCATCTGCCGCGGTCGTTGGTTCTTTATTGGATAAACTCAGAGTGCCGGTCACACCCACGATGGTAGAAATGCTCAAACAGTCCAACGTGGTTGGACAACAACACAGCAAATCTCATTCGTGGTAACAGTAAGTTACAAATAATACCTTGAGTACTATTAGCAGCAATGAGCGGCCCGTAAACTGTATAAGCAAAAGCCTTGATACACAAGAATAACACACTATATTAATCTATCTCTGCCCAGACGTAAACCTCTTACTTGAGTCATGTGAGGACGTGGGTAGAATGTGTGTTCGTCCGTCATTTGACTCCGACTCGGTTCCTCGAAGCTCGGGTGATGACAGGAGGCTGTTTCCTCACTCTGTGGGAAGGTGGTACGGTGGGTGATTCTTGACGGGTTGGCGGGGAACAGCAAAGTTTACTCAGTTGAAGAAGGAAGAGAAATCTTCTTTCTTCACTTCCACAGGCAAATGGGTGAGACGTGGATTGCTCGGCGGTCTCCTTTAGATCCGTTAGCGTGCTCAGTGGAACACGGAGAAATCTCAACTCGTCCAGCAAGATGGAGATCGTATGGCCAAAATTTCAGGTACGTGCATTACTCCCTTGGGCAACGAGGCTACACCTGGGAACAGCAAGGCAGCATCTAGATAAGGCACATACTGTTGCTGGAAGCAACGCCCAGAAAGATCTCAGAAATGTTATACTCTTGATGAAGTCATGCTGAGGGACACATTCTGTCGTGCATTTCATCCAACAGGAGTTGAGAGTTTGATCCTTCAGAATTTTACACATAGGTGTAAAGTGAGCAAGGCTTCATGGGATCTGTAGTCTGTTTTGGACTGCCTTTGTTTGATTTTGGCGCTGTCTGTGTTATCAGGCTGCTAGTGTCCTACAGGCCATAGTCAGGATTTATGACTGTGTGTTGGCCTGCCTTTGTCTCTTATCTGAGTACCTGAGGCCCAACACAGTGTTTTCAGACCTCGAATAATGCAAAGAAAACAAGTTCATATTCATTTTTAAACAGCACAATACTAATGTTTTAACTTAGGAAGAGTTCAGAAATCAATATTTGGTGGAATAACCCTGATTTTCTATCACAGCTTTCATGCACCTTGGCATGCTCTCTACCAGTCTTTCACATTGCTGTTGAGTGACTTTATGCCACTCCCGACGCAAAAATTAAAGCAGCTTGGCTTTGTTTTGATGGCTTGTGGCCATCCATCAACCTCTTGATCATATTCCAGAGGTTTTCAATGGGGTTCAGGTCTGGAGATTGGGCTGGCAATGACAGGGTCTTGATCTGGGGGTCCTCCATCCACACCTTGATTGACCTGGCTGTGTGGCATGGAGCACTATCCTGCTGAAAAAAAAAACAATCGTCAGAGTTGGGGAACATTGTCAGAGTAGAAGGAAGCAAGTTTTCTTCCAGGATAACCTTGCACGTTGCTTGATTCATGCGTCCTTCACAAAGACAAATTTTCCCGATTCCAGCCTTGCTGGAGCACTCCCAGATCATCACAGATCCTCCACCTGGTCGTCTAATTGTTAGATGGAGACCTGGAGAGGCCTTCAAACCACAGTGTCTCGCACCCACTTTGAAATTTGGTGGAGGATCATTGATGATATCATAAATTCAGTATTATCATATTATAATCACAAAAAAATTAACAATTTTGCATTTTTTTCATTCTACCTTCTACCTTTGCTTCAAAGGTTAAGACCTCAAGTCATTTTTATTTGTGTAGCACTTTTCACAACACATGCTGTGATGTCTTAAAGTCCTTTTGCAGTTTAAATGAATAACACAAATTAAATCATGCCCTAAAAATTATTGTCTTTAGGCCCCCAGTGAGCAAGCCAAAGGCGACTGTGGCAAGGAACACAAAACTCCATAAGATGTTAGTTTATGCAGAATAATAACCTTGGAAGAAACCAGGCTCAGCTGGGGGAGCCAGTTCCCCTCTGGCTATACAGCATAAATATAATGCCAATATCTATTTGTAATACAAATCTTGTTTTATGCAATTAAACGGAGTATATTTTGGTGGGCAATGTTTAAAACTAATGGATTGTGTATGAACTGTAAGATTAATTATAGTGTCTTTAAAGACCATCTAAAATTTACAGCGGACTTCATGTAGATGAAGAGTCCTTCTTATTTGTCTGATGAAAATTTTAGTAGGCATTAATTTATTGTCTATGAATTTTGACACGACAACCTCCTCACCTGACATCAGTGACGCCCTGCCCTTTGGATCAGCTGCCCTTCCAATACTCCAGACAGGAATGGGCAGGAGAGGAAGGAGGGGCACAGTGACTATTCCCCATTTGGCAGCGCGTGATGGGGTCCACCTGAAGTCAATGAAGAGCTTTATCACTGCTGCCATTAAAAACCAAGCGCATCTCTCCTCTGGAGACCGGTTTCTTCACTGGCATCCTTGTAGGTCCAGGAACAGAGCGGGAATGGTCTGGCGTGAATTAGATTTGTCACCGAACCCTCTCCACGGAGCCCCGGTGTGAATTAGATGTATCGCAGGGGGTGACAGCACACGTTGCCGGGCCGCCCTTCCCCTCACACACCGCAGCCCCTGGGCAAACAGGCTGCCAGAGAAGCCGCCACCCCTCACGTCCAGGAAGGAGGGGGAGCACGTCTGGCCATTGGACCCCGCCCTCATTCTGGACCATCCTATGGACACTATCCCTGCCTACACATACCCCATTCACTGCGAGGGCACCAGATCCCCCTTTATTTTGGACACTCTTCCCCTTGGACACTATTTTTCCGGATGTTTGGAAATTTTGTGTTTATTATTTACAATCATTGTCTGTCTGAGGCTTGATGTCACACCCACTGTGTCTGTCTCTTGCTCACCTCACAACAGTATTTTAATTTAATTAAGAGAGTGTAGTCCTTCCTGTGACCAAGATGATACAGGCAGTGGTCAGTGAGGTGTGCCTTGCAGTCCGGCTGGAAGCATGTGGCAGTTCATTTCAGGTGATGTCCATCCAATTTCTATGGCGCAGAGAGTGGCCAGGAAAGTATCCCTTGTTCTACTGTTGGAGTTGGCAAAAATTAATCTTCTGTGAAGTCCTTCATAATAGATTGAGGTGATGAAGACGGTGATCATCAAAACCCCCCTCTCGGTCTGGTTGGCACTAGCTGCAGTTAAAAGTCATCGATCAGCGACACATGGTGGCAGGACTGGGAAATCAGGCTGCATCTGGCAGGCTCTGGTAACCTCTGGATATGTATCCCAAGGTTGAGAAAGAGAAATAAATAGAATATTAGCGCAATGTCATTCACTTTAAAGCAGAGTTATACAATATGATAAGTGTTTCCACATCCGGAAGACCTGACTAATGCAGCATAACTACTGGTTGAGGAATAAATTAGGTGTATGCATGGCTAAAGAGGTGAGTCTTTACTCTAGACTTAGTATAGGTATTGGTAAATCATACCACCTTCCTGTAAATCAAAATTAAAATACCTTATGAACGAGCACAATTTCATTTGTTAGCCTTACTTAAAAAAACAACAACAAAAAAAAAAAACAAACAAAAAAAACAACAACAACAATAATGCAGCATATATTATTGGTGCTATTTTTCTTGTGTAGGAGTCAGCGAGTCTGTAGTTGTATGCTAACATAGCATGGTTTAATTTAAACCCTGCTTACAAGTGTAATAAATTAAACATTTATTTATTTTGTCATTACTGTGTGTGACATGCATTTTCAAGTTAATGTTGTGGAGTAGATATGAGTGTACAATATTATATTCCTCTGATGTAGTGAGTAGCTTGTTAGTTGCAGGGCCGGCCCTAGCATTTTGGTGGCCTTAAGCAGATTTTCAAAATGGGTCCCCCTACCTACAAGTACACCTATCAAAACAAACCCAACATCAATAACTAAGCAAGTTTAAACTGTGCAAATAAACAAGTCTATGTATTCAAAATCAAAGCTTAAAAATGTGAAACTATCAATTGTAGTTTATTAGCACAGGTATAATTATTTCAGAAGCAAAAAAAAAAAAAAAAACGTTTTAGACAAACCAAACACACAACACATGCACAAATTAATAAATATATTTAATGAAATTCTGTGCAAATGGATGAGAAAGAATTATATTACCAAATTAAGGTATGGTACAGTAGATGATGTGTCTGTTCCAAAACTTAGTGAGCTGCCTTGCTGTCTCCTGCCTACATAGGCAGCTGTCTTCTATGGCAGCATCGCGGCACGGGACCCACCTTTGTGGTGGTAACTCATGAAAGGAACAGTGGCACGCTCCTTACCTCCGTATTACCGGGGCATGTCTTGACCAGCCAATTGATTGGATCAAGTCTTTCCAGTCTCCCATCTAGATGAAATAGGTGCCAAATCCCATTTCTCAGGAGCCAGGATCTCTTCCTCCACCAACACGGGTCACAATTCACGGCAAACAAGTTGCCCTCTTTTGTTGTATTTTATGAGTAGCAGGGGGATGCTAGGACTTTAACTACTGTGGGTCCTTACAGAGAGGTACACAGTGATGGTAAAAGAAGATGGGCAAACTCAAGTAGAGAGAAAAAGTAAATAATAAATAAAATAAAAGTATATAAACAACTGTGGGAGTAGACCCTAGCATTACTAAGTGATCAGTCGAGTAGATGGAACATCCCTATATCCATGGTGCATAATCTGCAGAATTTCTGCGGATCTGTGCATCCCCTTGTTGGACTCCAAGGTGGGAGTAGAGATGATGAAGCATAATATGCTAAACATGGCTACCAAACACACATCCAAAAAATGACTTTTAGACCTGGACATGGACTGCACTTATAAGAATCAATGTGCTTCTACATCTAACAAATGAAGATTGGCCAAAATTTATAATGACTGAATCTGCATCATTACAGGAATAGCTGGTAATGTTAAGGAGGTGAAGAAACTGCGATCTGGCCAGATTCTGGTGGAATGTTGTAAGAAGGCTAATTTAGAGAACCTTCTTCGTGCCAATTTGCTGGCTGGACTTGATATAAATACTTCTCCACATCCAACACTCAACTACAGCAAAGCAGTGATACATACCAGAGAGTTGGACAATGAAGATGATGAAGAAATCTCACCAGGGCGTGATCTGAGACTAAGATGTTTCCAACTGAGCAATCCACAACAGATGAAATAAGGGAATATATATAAAAAAATCTATTCTAGAATTAATCTTATGGACTGATGAAAAAAATGTATAGTCCCTACCAGATGGGTTCAAAAGTCTCCAAATATCTGTAAGACCAAGATTTTTACACATCCGTCAATGTTGCTCTAGGGGGCTTACACACTTTTGCTTCACTATGATCAAGGACTGAATCCATCAATAGATTAAAGTCTCCTCCCAATAATATATTATGAGGGGTGCCAGCAGCTTGCAACATCCCTTCAAGATCAAAAGCCCTGATCATCAACGTTAGGTGTGTAATTATTAGCCAGAATCAACCTTTGCCCCTGAATTTCTGTTAAAACAATAATGACTCTTCCTAATTTATCATTAATCTGTTTGAGACATTTGAATTGTAAATGTTTACTTATCAATGTAATGACTCCCCTGCTCTTACTTGATACAGCACTAAAGAAAACAAAGATGCTATTCTTTAAGAAACACAATATCATATTTCTTACGTTTAAGAAAAGAAATAAATGTCCTTCTTTTTATGAGGTGCCCCAACCCATTCACATTCCACGTGGAGAAAGACAATCCACTCATATTAACATTTGACATTTTGACATATTAAAAAAAAATGATTGTGTGTCAAAAACAAAATTATAAAGACCACATGCCTACATTAGAGCAACAAACAAACACTGAACTTCCCCTAAAACCAAACAAACAGAAAATAAACGTGTGCATTAAAGCCGCGCATGACAGCTCCAACCGGTGTCCATCCCTCCATACTCAAACAGTCCATGTACGCCTACGTGATCCCCCGCGACAACTTTGCCATCAGATTGCTCAAGTTTTCTAGTACACTTTTGTTAGACAGAATTACACAACAGAAAATAATCTATAAAACAAACTCCAGCCTCCCTGGTCTGCCTTTTGCAATTTAAATGTATACTACAAATTCAAAGACGCCCAGGATGGGAGTTTTTCTCGTTATCTCGATGGAATGCAGTTTTTCTTTTCACCATCTGCAGAAAATGACAAAGAGCATACACACAAGGCCAAACTAGCACATAGTCACCTAATATGACAATAAAATCACATAACTAAAATATCTCTCTCTCATACAATTAATAATGATTGAATTAAAATAGAATCAAATAGTTATAGAATAGTTCATTATGTAATAATTATGACAGATACATATGTTTTACTTGTAAAAATAAATGGGTATTCGAAAAAATCCACTCCTTCAGAGGTATTGCTACAATGATGCTTTTGTTGTTACTCAGAGGTCCAGATACAAGTTTAAGTCTTTTGAAGTCATAGTGCTTAATGTGACATTTGTCATCTTTTACTCTTGCTACTTTACACAGACCTACAGGGCCCTATTCAGACTTCCTTAGAGAATTTGCAGATTTTATGTCAGATCTCAGTGACCAAAGTTCAGCCATGAAACTCTGTGGTGAAAGTAGTGATGGGTCGTTCATGAACGATTCGTTCATTTTGAACAAATCTTTTATTTGACTCAGAAGAACGAGTAGTCTCAGAGAGTGATTCGTTCATTTTGTGTTGGCTGCGCATTGCGCAACCTCCGTTCGTTTGTTATGTGAAAATTGCATAGGTGCTGTACAGGAAACAAAAATGATTAGTTCACCTTTCAACTCTTTTGGTTCGAGTCGTTCGTTCTTTTGCCATGTGACAGCCGTATATGCTATGCATTGCTCACACAGGAAACAGAAATGATTAGTTCATCTCTCGAGTCATCTGGTACGAGTTGTTCGTTCTTTTGCCACGTGACAGCCGTATACGCTATGCATTGCTCACACAGGAAACAGAAATGATTAGTTCATCTCTCGAGTCATCTGGTATGAGTTGTTCGTTATTTTGCCACGTGACAGCCGTACACGCTATGCATTGCTCACACAGGAAACTGACATTATTAGTTCATCTCTCGAGTCATCTGGTCCGAGTCGTTCGTTCTTTTGTCACGTGACAGCCGTATACGCTATGTGGACACGAATATTCCAGAGGTGAACTAATCTTTGTGTTTCTCATAATTTGTCCTTGGCTGCATTATCATTTTTACGTTATTGGGACTATAACAAAGTTTGAGTAAGTAGACGTGTTGGGGGGATTTTGCTATTGAAAATTTAACATTTTAATTTAATTCTGCTCAAATGAACGAAATGACTTGGATCTTTGAGTCTCATTCAGCAAAATTAACGAATCTTTATACAAGTAATTAAAATGATCCGATCTTTGCATCACTAGGTGAAAGGTGATAGATTTCTGAACTTTATATCTGTTAGCAAATAAGCTTGCTCACATGTGACATGTTAAGCCAATCGGCTGCAATAGTGTGAGCTGATTGGTTCTTTGACACTCAACTTGTGTCTCTATCTTTGTCTAAACAACAATGGCTACGTTTACATGTACACCAATACTCTGATTATTGCAATAATTTATTTATTAATAATATATTTATTAAAAGAACCAGTTAAGAAGAGTAATTTTTGACCACACAGGATGCGCTGTCTGTTTTGATACACTAAAATGAATCGGTTCATAAGAGTCATTTGTTTGTCAGACTACACTGGTTGCTACATCTGTTTTGTTTCACTAAAAATAATCGGTTCATAAGAGTCACTTGTTTGAATCGGAATACACGTGCTGGATGTTGTTGTGTTCCACCTGTGAGGTCAAACTTATTTGAAAGATGTACTTGCCTTTTTTTTTTTTGCAGTATACAGTCTTTTTATCTCACCAACATTCAATTTAGACTGCAAATGGACATTTATAACTCGGGAAAATATGTTTTCTTTTACTGTGGGGCTGTCGATTCTGCAGTTGGGGAGCACCACTGCTGGAAAACAGTGCAAAAAATTTCTTTTTCGCATGAAGTCGAGAAGTGCAGCTTTTGTTTCATGATGTTTTTGAACCTGTGCTTGAGCATAACATCATCTGTCTGCAGCACTGGCGCAGGCACACTTTGATCAGACATGCCAGTGTATAGCGTACTCCACATATCTTTTTGCGATTATCAATTACTCTGATTATTAGCATATTTGCAATATCACAATCGCAAAATTATTTTTACATGAGCGAAAGTTTAATCACAGTATTGCCTTAATCGCAATGTAATCACATTATGAGGGTGCATGTAAATGTAGCCAATGTTAAATAACAATGTTTAAAGTGTGCACTCTTTTGTGATGGAAAAGTGCCTACTCTTTAGGGTGAAATAAAAATGTTTATATATATATATATATATATATATATATATATATATAAATCTGTAATAATCTTGTATGTTCTGTTACTTCAATCCTGTTTTTGAATAAATAAAATGTGTGTGTGTATATATATATATATATTACAATTGTATTTATTCAAAAACAGGATTGAAGTAACAGAACACACACACAAAATCAAATTATATCAAATTATAATTTATGTCCCTCCCCTGAGCATCCCCACAACCCCCCTCTCATTACAAAATAAAAAAGGCATTTTTTAAGTATTGGGACATACTATCATGCCATAAAATTGCATCTTGAAACCAAAGTCCCCTAATTTGGTGCATCCTGTCACCCTACACCAACCTGTAATAATCTTGTAAACAGTTGTCATGATATACACATTCCTAATTTCCTTTTTATTATGTTGGCTTGAGAGCCAACATACTGATCTACTACATAAGCTTATTATTATTATTATGTTGGCTTGACAAAGCCTATTTAAACTTATTATTATTATTATTTATTCTTATTCTTCTGAGACTAAAATTTTCAACTGCTACTTTAATGCTACAAGCACCAAAATCGCCACAGACCTTGCTATATCTTTTCTACCTGATCCGACTTAAGGTTTTTATATAAATGACGATCAAAAATAAATCACATAGACTTACATTGGCTGAGCAAAAATGCCCCCTCTAGTGGAGCAATACCGTCCAGTAGAGGGTGGAGCCCCAGGATAACAAAACCTTTCTTTTACTTTCATTTTCCATCAATGCTCCGAGAGCGCTCCACAAGTTATGTTTGTTTTTACCATCTGGATACTCAGTATTGATCGAGTGACTGCATGTTTTATACAGTTTATTGTACAGTTTAATTAATCGCTGTTCTAAACTAATGCGCTGATACATTGTAACACGCACACACAAACAGACAGCGCACAAGCCCAGAAGCGCGTTCTCTTTCGTCTCTTCTTAGGCTTGAACGGACAAATACACCTTGCCAATTTCAACATTCAAGAGACTTTAAACCATTCAAGCGCACGAAGACACGAAAGGATTCAATTAATCTCTGAAATCCTCTTCCCTAGCAGTGCAGAATGATAATAGCAAAATTATTTTTGTCATAAAATAACAATACGTAAAGTAAATGAATACAGTTGCAACAGCACGACACGGTACGAAAATAATGGGACTTTGCAGCTCTCAAAAGATTAAACTCAACGAAACAAACTGCACAGAGTGCCTTCAATGTTGTATCATGACGTAAAACCCTCATAAAAAGACAGTAACCATTTTGCCTTTGTCCTGAACATTTACATTCCAAGTAAAAGAAAAGTACAAATGTGTTATTTTTAGACTTTTATTTCACTCTTATTTTGTAAAATGACACGTTTTTGAATGGCATGTAAAAATGTAAAAACAATCATTCAACCTTCATTGTTTCACTGGATCTGTTGCTATTTTAATGATCTAAAATACAAAGCACTGACCATTTAAAGTGTGAGCCTGTACATCTTGAAAGAGTTATAAACAGTTACAGTTCTACAGTGTTATTATGTGCCTAGATAGTCTTTCAAATAAACTTAGTTTACCCCAAAATGAAATTTGTCTCATCATTTACTCACCCTCATTCCATCCCAGATGTGTACGACTTTCTTTCTTCTGCTGAACACAAATTAAGCTTTTTAGAAGAATATCTCAGCCCTGTTGGTCCTTTCAATGCACATGAATGGTGATCAGAACTCAGAAGGTACAAAAATCACATAAATGCAGCATAAAAGTAATCCATACAACTCCAGTGGTTTAATCGATGTCTTCAGAAGCTTTATGATAGGTGTGGGTGAGAAACAGATCAATATTTAAGTTTTTGTACTATAAATTATCCTCCCTGCCCAGTAGGGGGCGATATGCTTATGTAAATCACCACAAACAGAAGAAGAACTCTTAAGAGAGAAGAGCGCTTGTGAAAGTGGAGATTTATAGTAAAAAATGACTTAATTATTTATCTGATTCTCACCGCTTCTCATTTATTTGCATTGAATGGACCAGCAGAGCTGAGATATTCTTCTAAACATCTGCATTCATGTTCTGCAGAAGAAAGTCATACACATCTGGGATGGAATGAGGAACTGATCAAATATCCCTTTAACATTCACTTATTTTTACAACACATACAATTAAGTCTTATGACAAAGTGAAAATCTTAGTGATTGCTGTATGTGGTATGATGACATGGAGAGCTAAATGCATATATTTCATATTTTTGCTGTGATCTTGTTTTATTGTTATCATCGAGTTCCAATCCCGGTTCAAGGTTCGGGCTTTCTCAAGCCAACATCAAAGTTTGTTCACAACCTAGAGCTTTCAAGATATAAACACCGAACTCGCCACAGACCTTCAGACTGGTCTGACTCGGATTGCTTTATCTTTTCTTACTGATCAGACTTCCGGTATTCCCGAATCGGACTTCTGAACAGGACTGATTATAAATTGACTCCCATTCAAGGTGTGAAAACTTTTCCCTGTAATAACTCCTTTAGAGGATTCAATCTACTTCCTGTCACTACACAACTCATACTTTCTATCTGTCACTTCATCACTCTTTTCTATCTTTCCATCACTCCACTCTTTATATTCTTTCTTTCACTCCATCACTTTAACACCCTAGCAAATGCATACAACCTAGCAACCATTTAGTGCACCCTAGCAACCAAAACCCATTGACTGCCATTCAAAATGGCTTAGATGGATATCTCCTGATCAGAATGTCCTACAGACATGAGAGTTGGCTTGTTTGAACTGGGTGAACAATCAGTCTTCAAGTATCATCATGGAAACTACTTAACATCATAGAGACTTCCAGGTTAACTTATTTCACTCAGGATGTCAAGGAGCCTTGATAAGTATCACCCTGGTAACTGCTTAGAACCAGATGGGGTTACCCTAGCAACCGAGTAATAAATCACATATCTCTGCACCACAACATTCTGGGTTGACTTATTTCACCCAGGATGGCAAGGAGCCATGTTAAGTATCACCTTGGTAACTACCTAGCAACCAGATGGGGTTATCCTAGCAACCAAGTAACAAATAACATACACTATATTGCCAAAAGTATTCGCTCATCTGCCTTTAGACGCATGTGAACTTAAGTGACATCCCATTCTTAATCCATGGGGTTTAATATGACGTTGGCCCACCCTTTGCAGCTATAACAGCTTCAACTCTTCTGGGAAGGCTTTCCACAAGGTTTAGGAGTGTGTTTATGGGAATTTTTGACCATTCTTCCAGAAGAGCATTTGTGAGGTCAGACACTGATGTTGGACGAGAAGGCCTGGCTCGCAGTCTTCGCTCTAATTCATCCCAAAGGTGCTCTATCAGGTTGAGGTCAGGACTCTGTGCAGGCCAGTCAAGTTCTTCCACACCAAACTCGCTCATCCATGTCTTTATGGACCTTGCTTTGTGCACTGGTGCGCAGTCATGTTGGAACAGGAAGGGGCCATCCCCAAACTGTTCCCACAAAGTTGGGAGCATGGAATTGTCCAAAATCTCTTGGCATGCTGAAGCATTCAGAGTTCCTTTCACTGGAACTAAGGGGCCAAGCCCAGCTCCTGAAAAACAACCCCACACCATAATCCCCCTCCACCAAACTTCACAGTTGGCACAATGCAGTCAGACAAGTACCGTTCTCCTGGCAACCGCCAAACCCAGACTCGTCCATCAGATTGCCAGATGGAGAAGCGTGATTCGTCACTCCAGAGAACGCGTCTCCACTGCTCTAGAGTCCAGTGGCGGCGTGCTTTACACCACTGCATCTGACACTTTGCATTGCACTTGGTGATGTATTGCTTGGATGCAGCTGCTCGGCCATGGAAACCCATTCCATGAAGCTCTCTACGCACTGTTCTTGAGCTAATCTGAAGGCCACATGAACTTTGGAGGTCTGTAGCGATTGACTCTGCAGAAAGTTGGCGACCTCTGTGCACTATGCGCCTCAGCATCCGCTGACCCTGCTCTGTCATTTTACATGGCCTACCACTTCGTGGCTGAGTTGCTGTCATTCCCAATCGCTTCCATTTTGTTATAATACCACAGACAGTTGACTGTGGAATATTTAGTAGCAAGAAAATTTCACGACTGGACTTGTTGCACAGGTGGCATCCTATCACAGTACCACGCTGGAATTCACTGAGCTCCTGAGAGCTCAACAAATGATTGTAGAAGCAGTCTGCATGCCTAGGTGCTTCATTTTATACACCTGTGGCCATGGAAGTGATTGGAACACCTGAATTCAATTATTTGGATGGGTGAGCGAATACTTTTGGCAATATAGTGTATCTCTGTACCAGAACATTGTAGACACTTCCAGTTTTGTTCATTTGACTCAGGGTAGCAAGAAACCTTGTGAGTAGCACCGTGGTAACTGCATAGCAACCATATGGGGTTACCATAGCAAACAAATAACAAATCACATAACCCTGCACCAGAATCATTCATTGCACTCAGGATAGCAAGGAGCCTTTTGAGTATCACCTTGGTAACTGCCTTGCAACCAAATGATCTATTTATCTATCTATCTATTTATCTATCTATCTGATTGACTGAATGGTCTGATAATATTTCAACTTTGAACTTTTAAAACTACTACTTAAACTTGTAACTACTTCAAACTTAAAATCTTCAAACTTCAAGCTTTTACAACTACTTCAAACTTTCAGGCTAAGCTTTCTCAAGCCAACATCAAAGTTTGTCTTGACAAAATTTTTATCTAGTTATTATTCATTCATTGTTCTTTAATGCTTCCTAGCATAATGGATAAGAAACTCTTCCCGAGTGACATAACAGGCCATAAACTGGAAATTGAACGAGCTCACAGAGTCCCGGCTTGGAGATCCGTGGAGGGAGACAGGCCACGATCAAATCTGGCCAAATTTCTAAGATCATCCGATAAAGATCTTGTGTTATGCGAGGCGAGGAGTAAAGGAAGGCTTTCTTGGAAGAACCACAGCATTTTCTTGTTCCCAGACATTGCAAATTCGACAAGAGAGAAACGTGATAGATTCAAGGAATGCAAGAAACCTTTACATCAACGGAAGGTCGCTTTCTAAATAGATATTAAGGATGGCCGCAAAATATTTACATGTCCCCAAAAAGCATTGTCCTTCACAAAGTCAATGGAATGGAGTAAGTCATTGTGTGATGCAGCCGAGTGGACTTGACTCACTGAACATTCATTTGATCGTTTGAGGAAACTGGGCGCCTTCTTTGTTTCTTTTTGTGTTGGTTCCGCCTAGCGGCTGGAGTTTGTTTTGTGGAATAACACTCCTTCGGGACAGTTTGTGGATGAATCTGCATGTTCTTTGTGTTTATGCCTCCTCTTGGATGGAGTTTGTTTTGAGGAATATTTCTTGCAAATCATTAGAGTGATTAGGGCATGTGTTACACTAATGTAACAGCCGAATGCGCCGGCTTACTTAACATTCGTTCGACTGCCCGAGGAAACTGTAAAGATTTTTTTTATTTTTTTGTGCTGGTTCTGCTAGCGGCTGGAGCTTGTTTTGTGGAGGAACACACCTTCGGGACAATTATGTGGATGAATCTACATGTTCTTTGTGCTTATTCCGCCTATTGGCTGGAGTTTGTTTTATAGATTATTTTCTGTTGTGTAATTCTGTCTCACAAAAGTTGTATAGAAGCACCGGACATGAGCAATCCATCAGCAAAGTTGTCGCGGGGACTCTTGAAGGCATACATGGACTGTTTGAGTTTAGAGGGATGGACGCCTGTGGGTGCTCAAACAGAATAAAGATAAATTAGGAAGAGTCATTATTGTTTTAGCAGAAATTCAGGGGCAAAGGTTGATTTTGGCTAATATTTACGCACCTAACGCTGATGATCAGGGCTTTTTGATAGATCTGGAAGGGATGTTGCAAGCCGTTGGCACCCCTCATGATATAATATTGGGAGTAGACTTTAATCTTTTGATGGACTCGTGATCATAGTGAAGCAAAAGTGTGTAAGCCCCCTAGAGCAACATTGACGCTTCACAGGATGTGTAAAAATCTTGGTCTTACAGATATTTGGAGACTTTTGAACCCATCTGGTAGGGACTATAATTTTTTTTCATCAGTCCATAAGATTTATTCTAGAATAGGTTTTTTATATATATATATATATATATATATATATATATATATATATATATATATATATATATATATATAAGTACCTCATTTCATCTGTTGTGGATTGCTCATCTGAGTCTCAGATCATGCCCTGGTGAGTTTAGAGGTGTTGCCACATTTGGAGAAAAAGAAATCATATAGTTGGTGCTTTAATGTATCCCTTTTGCAAAATCTTGAATTCCAACAAATGTTAAAGGCTAAAATCAATGTTTATATGGAGACCAACTGGTCCTCAGTATCCTCTGTGGGTGTGGCTTGGGAGGCACTTAAGGCGGTTTTTAGGGGTCGGATCAGACAGAATGCCTCATGCATCAAAAAATCCAAAGCACAAGAACTTGTGGAGTTGGAAGGGAATATTAAAAGTGCCGAGGCAGAGCTGAAGCACCAAATGTCGCCTGATGGCCTCAGAGAATTGACCCGATTGAAATACAGATATAATATTATTTTGTCACAGCTATTCAGGGCAAGAAATTCATACTTTGAGTCGGGGAAAAAGGCAGGAAAACCTCTGGCTAGATATATAAAACAGAGACAGTCTTTTTCTACCATTTCCTCAGTGAAATCTGCTGGTGGTGAAATATTTACCTCAGCCATTAAAAATGCTTTTAAAGAATTCTATCTTGATCTCTATAGTTTCACGTCTTCATCCAATGATGAAGATATTAGAAAATTTGTGGAACCATTAGAACTCCCTAAACTGATGGCTGAGCAAAATTGATTCTAAGATAATATTGGAGGAGCTTGGCGAGGTAATTAAGGCCTTGACTACAGGCAAGTCTCCGGGGCCAGATGGCTTTGCCACTGAATTTTTTAGATCTTATGCTACGGAACTGGCTCCAATTTTGCTAGAAGTTTGTATGGAATCATTAAAGGATGGAAACCTTCTGCCAACCATGACACAAGCCTGGATCAGTCTGATCCTTAAAAAGGACAAGATCAAAGCGAGCGTAAGAGTTACCGTCCAATTTCCCTGATCCAGCTAGACGTTAAAATATTGTCAAAAATTCTGGCTAATCGATTAAGTAAAGTTATGACATCTCTTATACATATAGATCAGGTGGGGTTTATCCAGGGCCACAGCTCTTCTGATAACATTAGGCGTTTTATCAATATCATGTGGTCAGTGGCGAATGATCATACTCCGGTCGCTGCCATCTCACTTGACGCTGAAAAGGCATTTGATATGGTAGAATGGTATTATCTTTTTAAGATTTTTGAAATATATGGGTTCTGGAATACTTTTATTGGATGGATTAAGTTACTTTATAGACACATGGTAGTGGTGGTACAAACAAATTGATTAATTTCAGATTATTTGACTCTGAATAGGGGCACCCGGCAGGGTTGCCCTCTTTCCCCATTATTGCTCTGTCTTGCCCTGGAACCATTAGCAGCCGCGATAAGAAAGGAAGATGATTTTTCAGGGGTGGTGGCGGGAAGTATGGCGCATAAGCTTTTGCCTTACACAGATTATATTTTTGTTATTTGTCTCTGACCCCATTAGATATATGCATTGCCTCCACAGAATTATTAATTCCTTTTCTAAGTTCTCAGGATACAGAGTCAGTTGGTCTAAGTCCGAAGCTTTGGCTCTGACAGCATACTGCTCAGTAATGGCTTTTCAGCCGGGCAACTTCCAGTGGCCCAAACACGGCATTAAGTATTTTGGCGTTTTATTTAGAGTTAATTTTGACCCCTTAATAAAAAGGTTTTCGAGCGATGTGGGCAGGTGGACTTCATTACATTTATCCATGACTGGGAAGGTTAATATTATTAAAATGAATTGTATTACAGAATTTAACTACCTGCTACAATCTCTCCCTGTAGATGTCCCCCTCTCTTATTTCAAGCAATTTGATAGCATAGCGAAGTCCTTCATTTGGAATGGTAAATGTCCCAGATTACATTTCAATAAATTACATAGGCAGATTGACAAAGGTGGGCTAAACCTACCCAAGATTTTGTTTTATTATTATGCATTCGGTCTCAGACATTTGATTCATTGGTCACTTCCACCTGAGAGAGCCCCTCCCTGGTTTTGTATTGAACAGGAAGTTCTTGCCCCTATTTTGCCATTGCAAAGCCTTTCTATCAAACTAATCGGAGAAGTTAAGTTACACCCCGTTATCTCGCATTTGCACTTGGAATGGACAAAAGTGTCCAGAGTGTTTAATTCAGACATTTATTTAAATGTTGCCTCGAGCATATGGCAGAATCCAAAATGATGTAATAATAAATCCCCTTTTTGCTGGTCAGTGTGGATTGTGAGGGGGTTACTACACTCGGTGACCTATATGAGAGTGGAGGGTTGAGATCTTTTGAAAATTTGATTCAAAGTATTGGGATTCCCATATCTCAGTTTTATAGGTATTTACAGCTGCATCACCTGCTCTGTACTATTTTTGGGAGTAGCATACACCCCCCTAAAGCGGCAGATATTCTGGGAATGGTGATTACTGCTTTTGGAAAAGGTCATTAGTCATCAGTGTATTACTCCCTGCTAATTCAGAGTCTGGGGGACGGAGCTTTAACTTCTATCAAGAGATTATGGGAGAAAGATTTAAACTTGGTATTGGAGGAGGGAGTATGGACTATGATTTAAAAAAATGTCAAGTCTGCATCTAGAGATGCAAGGGTGCACCTCATGCAATTCAAGGTTTTACATAGATTTTATTGGACCCCCTCTAGATTGTATAGGCTTTGTTTTAAAGACACACCCACCTGCTGGCGATGCCAATCGGAGGATGGATACATGGCCCATGTTTTTTGCTGGTGTGTTGAGATCAAGGAGTTTTAGTTGAGGGTTCAGAGTTTTGTGAGGTGTTGGGCACTCGGGTTTCGTTTTGCCCCAGACTCTATGTTTTGGGCGATGGGGTGGTCATCGATGTGGGGAATAGACACATAGAGAATTGGGTTCTGACCAGTGTGATGATTGCCAGGCAGATTATTTTGAGGAGTTGGAGGTCGGCTGGGGCACCCCATTTCAGGAGTAGTGCACAGAGATGGGGAGGGTGGCGGCTTTTGAAGAGGTGTCATTTGGAAAAAGGGGTAACTTGGATTTGTTTGTTGGGAAATGGGGTAAATATTTTGAGTTTTTGGAGGGCTCTCATGGGGTGTGCGGTGGAGAGAGGTGGAGGTATAAATGTGTGTGACTATTATATATATATAGGCTGGTGCCAGTCCAAAATGAGATGAATAAGAAACAGGCGAGTAAAAGATAATATATCCATGTTTTGAATCATAGTACACTAAGCATAAAGCATAAAGAACACTTACTTGAGCTGAATGTCCAAATAACCTCTGGCAGCACAAAAATATAAATAAACTCAAGCAACTTTCCTTGCATCCAGCTCTCGCTTTGGTGCGTCCCATTCAGAAGTAATCATCTCTATGCGCTATTCCCTTCGAAGACAATTACCCTCCACTGTGAGAGCTTCAGATGGCTGAAAGATGATAACGGTCAGTCAGAACTCACTTTTTAAGTGATTCTTATTGGAAAATCTGTTTTGGAACGACCCCTATGGATTGTGCTCCCTTTGAAGTGCCCTGAGAAGACATGTAGGGAATTAGCAACATTGTGGCAGGGAATATTTATAACTGTCAGCATTCATCACCAATAATATGTCAGAATTTGGTAGTATAAATGCACAGTCTGGATTATACTGCCTGTGTATCTTCACCAGTAATATGTAAGAATTGTATAATTGAATGCTAAATGTAATGGGCAGATTTAAACATGCCTGCATTT
Organism: Myxocyprinus asiaticus; assembly: GCF_019703515.2. Lineage (NCBI taxonomy): Eukaryota > Metazoa > Chordata > Actinopteri > Cypriniformes > Catostomidae > Myxocyprinus > Myxocyprinus asiaticus. Next base: position 1,058,897 of record NC_059354.1, on the reverse strand, counting down.
ATCCACCAATAATATGTAGGATTTTATATGTAAATAATTAGTTTAGGAATCTTGGCTGTGTTCAACCATCGTTATATGCAAGATAAATTACAAATGATCAAATTATAAATCTGAATAAAAATTCTCCACCATTAATTATGTAATACAACAGGCTCATTGTAGATGCTCACAATTTACACTGGCAGCTAAAAGTTTGGAATAATGTACAGATTGTGCTGTTTTGGAAGGAAATTGGTACTTTAATTCACCAAAGTGGCATTCAACTGATCATAAAGTATAGTCATAACCAGCACCATTACTATTTGAAAAAAGTAATTTTTGATCATATCTAGACAGGCCTTATTTCCAGCAGCCATCACTCCAACACCTTATCCTTGAGTAATCATGCTAAATTGCTAATTTGGTACTAGTAATTCACTTGCCATGATATCAAACACAGCTAAATGCTGTCTGGTTCGTTAAATGAAGCTTAACATTGTCTTTGTGTTTATTTTTAAATTGCCACAGTATGCAATATACTGGCGTGTCTTAAGGTCAATATTAGGCCAGAAATGGCAAAAAAGAAATAGCTTTCTCTAGAAACTTGTCAGTCAATCATTGTTTTGAGGAATGAAGGCTATACAATGCTTGAAATTGCCACAAAAAAAACCCCGAAAATGTCATTCAAAGATGTCCACTACAATCTTCAAAGACAAAGGACAACTGGCTCTAACAAGGACAGAAAAAGATGTGGAAGGCCTAAACAAGAGTATCAGTACATCAGTGTCGCTAGTTTGAGAAATAGATGCCTCACATGTCCTCAGCTGACATCTTCATTTAATTCTACCCGCTCAACACCAATTTCATGTACAACAATAAAGAAAAGACTCAGGGGTGCTGGCCTTATGGGAAGAATTGCAAAGAAAAACCCACTTTTGAAACAGAAAAACAAAAAGAAAAGGTTAGAGTGGGCAAAGAAACACAGACATTGGACAACAGATAATTGGAAAAGAGTGTTATGGATCTTAATCCCATTGAGCATTTGTGGGATCAGCTAGACTGTAAGGTACATGAGAAGTGCCTAACAAGACAGCCACATCTATGGCAAGTGCTACAGGAAGCATGGGGTGAAATGTCATCTGAGTATCTGGACAAACTGACAGCTAGAATGCCAAGGATCTGCAAAGCTGTCATTGCTGCACGTGGAGGATTTTTTGATGAGAATTCTGAAGTAGTTTAAGAAGTTCTGAACATTTTTATTCAAACTGTAATAGTCATTTTTCACATTATTAATGTCCTGACTATACATTGTGATCAGTTGAATGCCACTTTGGTGAATAAAGTACCAATTACTTTCAATAAAAGCAAAATCTGTACATTATTCCAAACTTTTCGCCGCCAGTGTATATGTAAGGAATTTTAGCTAAAGAAGGGAATATTGAAAGAATTATTGTGTCCGTCTGATCACTCGGCCTTGCTGAGTTGATATGATGCATCTGTTAACTCTTTAGTGTAATACTATTCTCATGGCCATTGAAAATAATATCACAAATATGTTGAAATATTGTTCGAGCACGGAGCGTAGATCTTAAGAATAAATTGACAATATTGTTTAATCAAAATTTAGTCAAATCCTCTTTGAATACAAACTAGAATATATTGCTAATCTACAACATTAAATTAAACAAACACACATAGAGAAACATAAAAAACATGTTGGTTAGTGAGTTGTGACAAAAGGTGAATGGAAATGATCTGTAACAGAAAAATTTATGGAGTCTACAGACCACGCCCTGAACCATCGATACTTCATTTAGTATACCTCGATTTGCAGTCGGGTTACCCGAAGTATTTAAATAAAACACCAGCACTTCCTAGCAAAAGTCTGGAGATGTACTTGCATTCCGTTTTGTTTCCTTGCGTTGCTTTGCTTTGTATCTTTGGCTGGGTCTGTAGAAATTTCTGGTTGTACTCCGTTGATGATTAGGACCTCCGTTTAAGATTATGGATGCTGGTCCTAAGGGAAGGAAGTCCAACAGGGGGTATCTGAACTGCCTAAAGTGCAGTCTGTGGATGCACTTCGTGGACGCTGCGCGATGCCCCCAGATGATTTTTTCCCAAAGCACCGGACAAAGTTTGCCTTTCTAAAGCCTGTTTTCTCGCAGTTTTTCGGCTTTCCACAGGGTGGTGTCTTCCTACCCGGACAGCCTATCCTTCCCCTCGCCACCTATTTAATGCCTCCAATATTGGGGGGCCACCCCCCAGTGTCCACAGACCCTCTTTGATGTGCCCTGACTGCCTAATTGTGGTACTGGCCACTCCTCCAAGGACTTAGATTGGCGGGTCCGGGGGGGGTGGGGCTGTCTATTCTGCCCCCTTACCACCTAAGTGACACCAATGCCCCCCCCCCCCCGAGGTCAGAGGACCACCCCCGACCACCCCCCGCATCCACTGACACCCTTACGGCCTATTTTTATGATAACATATTTTTAATAAAATAACACATTTATATGACTCTACGAGTCCCCTTGAACAATATGCAACCTTTGTAACCTCAAAATTCCTCTGTCCATGAACAGCCTAATTCTTTGAATGGGAGATGTTGTACATGGGATGTCCAGATCTCTGGATGACATTGGAAGCTGAAACTCACAGTCCTTTGCTTGTCTTAGTGTCCCCATTCCATGGTGTGAATTTCAAAAAGATTGGAGAAAGTCAAAAATTCAGCTCAAAAACTCATACGTACATACCCTTTGTGTTTTTTTGGTTGAAATTTGTGACTTTCTCTAATCTTCTTCATATTTGCACCATGAATAGTGGACGCTGAGACAAGCATAGAAATACAAGTTTCAGTCTGCTATGTTATCCAGAAGCTGAGATTTGGACATCCCATGTACAACCTATCTTATTAAAAAATTTAGGCTGTTCTTGGACAGAAGAATTTTGAAGTTCTGAAGGTTGCATATAGTTCAGTGGGACTCGTAGAGTCATGTAAATATTTTATTTTATACATACCTTGATCATTGACTGTAGTAAACTAATGTCCATAAACTACCTAAATTAGACACATTAAATCGGTTGGAATTGGGATGATCCCACCTGTAACTCATTCATAAGCTCTGAATAGGTGGTGTCTGGACAATTATTTTTTAATGCTAGAGTGTTATACAAATGGTTTTATTTAAAAATATGCACCTAAATAATAAACATGTCTTGAAAATGCATTGTACAGAGACCACCTATCTGAGGCCCATCAAATAAGTTATGCTTGGGAGACCATAGCTAAAAAACTCTGTCCATAACAGCATCCCACCTGCAACTTATTTGACAGGCTCCACATAGGTCGTCTGTGGACAGATGTTTTTATGCAAGTTGTAGGTGTTTTTGACATTAAAGTTATCGCAAAATGTTCTATGGTGTGTCCAGAGTGTTATACAAATGGTTTTATTTAAAAAAAATTCACCTAAATAATAAATATGTCTTGAAAATGGGCATCAGATAGGTGGTCTCTGGACACTCCATAAAATAAGTTGTACTTGGGAGACCATAGCTCAAAAACTCTGTCCAAAACAGCATCCCACCTGCAACTTATTTGACAGGCTCCACATAGGCCGGCTGTGGACAGATGTTTTTATGCAAGTTGTAGGTGTTTTTCACATTAAAATTATTGCAAAATGTTCTATGGTGTGTCCAGAGTGTTATACAAATGGTTTTAGGTAAAAAATATGCACCTAAATAATAAATATGTCTTGAAAATGTATTGTCTAGAGACCACCTGCCTGAGGCCCATCAAATAAGTTGGTAGACCATAGCTCAAAAACTCTGTCCAAAACAGCATCCCACCTGCAACTTATTTGACAGGCTCCACATAGGCCGGCTGTGGACAGATGTTTTTATGCAAGTTGTAGGTGTTTTTCCTTCAAAATTCCTCTGTCCATGAACAGCCTAAATTTTTTAATATGATAGGTTGTACATGGGATGTCCAGATCTCAGTCCTTTGAGTTTATTTGGTCAAATTTTTTGACTTTCTCTAATCTTCTTCATATTTGCACCATGAATAGAGGATAATTTGACAAGCATATAAATACAAGTTTCAACCTGCAATGTTATCCAGAAGCTGAGATTTGGACATCCCATTTACAACCTATCACATTCAAAAATTTAGGCTGCTCATGGACAGAGTTTTGATGGATGAAGATGCAGCAGGATGAAGTACAGAGCCACCTAAATAGGTTTTTTTATTAGATTAAATGATTATAGAGCTTAAAAAACATCAGTCCACTGACAGCGTATGTGGAGCCTGTCAAATAAGTTGCAGGTGGACACTTCCTTTATGACTAAGCAATAACACAGGAAGTGCCCACCTGTAACTTATTCAATGGGCCCCAGTTAGGTATTACGTGGACAACACATTAACAAGTGACATTTAATTCATTTACTCATATTTATTGACAAAACCACATTTATAATGCTCAGGACACACCATTTAACATATGTATGCTACTTAAAACTAATAAAAATGCATATTTGTGCGTAAAAACATCTGTCCACAGACAGCCTACATGGAGCCTGTCAAATAAGTTGCAGGTGGGCACTTTCTGTATGAACTGGTGAAAATAACCTTAAATTTGATGCTAAGACCTAGGGGCTTCGAATACTTCATCTTTGGGCCCTCATAAAGAAAGTATTAAAAAATTGTGTAACTCGGAAATAATATATACATAATTGTGTATATTGGAAAGTACTTAAAAAAAAACAAGAAAAATATTCTGGAAAAATAACTGTCATTTTAGGTGCACAAGTCAGCCAATTAAGCACTTAACGAACTCATTCAGACTTCAAACTTTGCACACTGTCTAAGGGGCCCCTGAGAAGCTATAGATTTCAAATTGGAGTCATTTGGAGCTTTCTGAGGGGTGTACACGAAAAGCCTATGGAAATAAGTGGAACAAGTTTCTCATGGGATGTGCCCTGGCAGAGTGCCCAGAGGTCACACGACCCCAAATTTCACATGCTGACACGTCAAGTGCCCCTTATCGACATATAGAGAGCACGAGGCCCTAGAATAGATGAAAAAAAGAGTTTATGCAAGATTCTTTCACACATGCCTCTTGCACTCACAGCTTAACAGAGCCTCTTGAATTATAATTATAATTAATTATAATTTTATTTATTTATCACACACATGTTTTCGGTGCCGTTTTGGCCGAAAGACAATGAAATGGGTTTGAAGGGCACTAGGTGGGCACAGCGGGCACCCACCGTGTGGTCTGGGGCAAAATCGAGTGAAAACCAGCCAAAAAATATTATGTGCCATAAATGACCAAAAACGCACTTATAACGGCTCTGGGGGATGCCCAGGCACCAGCCATCATGAACTGTGGCGACGATGGGCATCGATGGGCATCCCAGGGGCTCTAGCATGCAAAAGTGTTATTTAGTAGGTAAGGGGACAAATAGGCATTCTGTGGACATGAGGAAGACTATGGTGAAGTTTAGGTGGCAAGGGGGCACCGTAGTCACTTCATGGACGTGATGAAGACCATTGGGAAGACTAGTAGGTAAGGGGACAAAATGACACTCTGTGGACTCTTATAATGGAGCTTATGGGAGTGGACACTAGGAGACTGGTGGACATCCCCCTGCATGCCCGTTCTAACCCCAGAGCGCCTCTAGTGGTGTCCATACAGTGCCTTTGACCTCTTGGCCCTGCCTTCTAAGAGTAAGGGGGAAGATGCCAACTCATAACTTATATAGCATGTATGGGGGATCCAAATTCAACCTAAAATCCATCGCACCTACTATTCGACTAATGGCAGCTTAAACGAATGGGAAAATTTTCATGAACCACCTAGTTTCCCTTATGGATAGTTAGATTCTGGAATGATAAGGCAGGGCTCTGAAGCGAGGCCTCCAGCAAGGGAGACTTGCGACTCCCAGTCAGTTGTGTAAGTCATAGAGTAGAGAGAAGAGCCCCTTGGAACATTGCATTCCGAGCTTTCCTGAACTCTACATTGTGTGGAAAGCCAGCCGAAGAAGGGCTAAGAGAAGAGGAAGATTCAAGAGCCAAGAGTTCGAGTTCGTCCTAGGCAGAGATGTTTTGTTGAGTTGAGGTTGGCCGCACCCCAAAGGTGTCTTGGGCCAATCAGAAGTGTCTTTACGATGTCACATGATCACCTCTTTCCCTCCTTTTTCAAAGTTAATATACAATCATTTGTATAAACGCCTTTTAAAATTCCTGCTCGAAAAAATATGTTTTAATCATACAATTTATATCTAAAATAAAACAAATTTATAACAACAAAATGAATTCACCCATTGCTCTCCTCATGTAAAGGCAAACTCTTACATACCAGACACGATATATCTGCTCTGAATAATAGTTAACTATTTCAACATGGATAATACAATATTAAGAATCACAATCATCAATTTATCAGTAATAAAAGTGATTACACATATTTTAAAAGTTACATCAGAGTATAGTCATTTGTGTAAGATACATTTTTACTGTCAAAAATAAACTGCATTGTGCAGTGTAGAATTATGACACAATGGAGTCTTTTGATAGCGTTATAGTTCATAATATATGTATATACAGGTGCATCTCAATAAATTAGAATGTCGTGGAAAAGTTCATTTATTTCAGTAATTTAACTCAAATTGTGAAACTCGTGTATTAAATAAATTCAGTGCACACAGACTGAAGTAGTTTAAGTCTTTGGTTCTTTTAATTGTTATGATTTTGGCTCACATTTAACAAAAACCCACCAAATCACTATCTCAAAAAATTAGAATACATCATAAGACCAATAAAAAAAACATTTTTAGTGAATTGTTGGCCTTCTGGAAAGTATGTTAATTTACTGTATATGTACTCAATACTTGGTAGGGGCTCCTTTTGCTTTAATTACTGCCTCAATTCGGCGTGGCATGGAGGTGATCAGTTTGTGGCACTGCTGAGGTGGTATGGAAGCCCAGGTTTCTTTGACAGTGGCCTTCAGCTCATCTGCATTTTTTGGTCTCTTGTTTCTCATTTGCCTCTTGACAATACCCCATAGATTCTCTATGGGGTTCAGGTCTGGTGAGTTTGCTAGCCAGTCAAGCACACCAACACCATGGTCATTTAACCAACTTTTGGTGCTTTTGGCAGTGTGGGCAGGTGCCAAATCCTGCTGGAAAATGAAATCAGCATCTTTAAAAAGCTGGTCAGCAGAAGGAAGCATGAAGTGCTCCAAAATTTCTTGGTAAACGGGTGCAGTGACTTTGGTTTTCAAAAAACACAATGGACCAACACCAGCAGATGACATTGCACCTCAAATCATCACAGACTGTGGAAACTTAACACTGGACTTCAAGCAACTTGGGCTATGAGCTTCTCCACCCTTCCTCCAGACTCTAGGACCTTGGTTTCCAAATGAAATACAAAACTTGCTCTCATCTGAAAAGAGGACTTTGGAACACTGGGCAACAGTCCAGTTCTTCTTCTCCTTAGCCCAGGTAAGACGCCTCTGACGTTGTCTGTGGTTCAGGAGTGGCTTAACAAGAGGAATACGACAACTGTAGTGTCTGTGTGTGGTGGCTCTTGATGCCTTGACCCCAGCCTCAGTCCATTCCTTGTGAAGTTCACCCAAATTCTTGAATCGATTTTGCTTGACAATCATAAGGCTGCGGTTCTCTCAGTTGGTTGTGCATCTTTTTCTTCCACACTTTTTCCTTCCACTCAACTTTCTGTTAACATGCTTGGATACAGCACTCTGTGAACAGCCAGCTTCTTTGGCAATGAATGTTTGTGGCTTACCCTCCTTGTGAAGGGTGTCAATGATTGTCTTCTGGACAACTGTCAGATCAGCAGTCTTCCCCATGATTGTGTAGCCTAGTGAACCAAACTGAGAGACCATTTTGAAGGCTCAGGAAACCTTTGCAGGTGTTTTGAGTTGATTAGCTGATTGGCATGTCACCATATTCTAATTTTTTGAGATAGTGAATTGGTGGGTTTTTGTTAAATGTGAGCCAAAATCATCACAATTAAAAGAACCAAAGACTTAAACTACTTCAGTCTGTGTGCATTGAATTTATTTAATACACGAGTTTCACAATTTGAGTTGAATTACTGAAATAAATGAACTTTTCCACGACATTCTAATTTATTGAGATGCACCTGTACACTGTAAAAACCACAAAATTGCCTTTTGAAGAGATAAGAAAAACAAAAGTTTGTGTTCAGCTAAAAACAGTTCAACGGTTCAGATCCAGTGCCTGTTCAATCTCACTGTCTTGAACTATGAGTTTTAGCATGTGATGGTCATGCTTCCAGGGGCAGATCTAGAATTTTTTTATGGGTTGGCATGCAGACTATGAGGGGTGGCAACACCAAAGCAAGTGCCCATGCTTGGTTTTAATGGATTAAGGTACCAATCTTCATTGCAACAAGTCACTATCAAATTACAAATGCCCATGAATTTACGATGCAACGGCATTTCCACAGGAACCACATAATAAACATTTTGCTACTTATTTTCCAAGATTAAAAACATTTTTTTTTTTTTGGAATAGCAATAAAGTAACACAATATCTATCTCCAGAGCACCAAGACATTGTCTATTAAACACATCAACAAATTCTAAATGTTCCTTAGCTTGACACATAGATCTGTCAATCTAGACTAAATGTCATTATCTTATTCAGGCCAATTTTTTTGTATTTAGTTAAGTGTACCTATGGATGGAGAGTGCATGCATAGCCCATGTTATACTGCTTATAATGTCCTGTATGCCTCTCACCTTTGTAACAGCTGGAATAATCCATTTGAAAGTGAACATTCACACAAAGTTAGGTCTTAAGAAAAATAAACTGTACAGAAAATTGTACTGTTGGGGGCAGTCAGTGCTGCGAAACTCATGAATATATATTATGTTATGCACAGTGAAAGATTCTTTTAAATGACCTGTTTTGATACACAGTCATTATTAATGACCGATTCAAGCACTCAAATAAATATTTCACATAATATGGTAATTTCATCTGTGCATCTGCCACTATTACTAATCACTATATGATTAATTCATAGTTCAGCACTTTGATTAATAACATGACTGATTGATCTAGTGGTAACTTTTTGCCTCTAGTTTTTAGAGGTTCAGTTTTCTAATTTGCTCAAATATAACTTTTTATTTTAATAAATCAAGATTGCATCTGTATGTCAGTGGATGGGTGTTACACTTTAAAATGCAATAAAAGATGTGGGGAGGCGAGAGTAGCAGAAACACAGACACATTTACTGACAGTTCTGTATATGAAAAACAGTGAACTCCGAAGTTCAGACAGCGACCACCACAACCACAATCTCTCTGCACCAGCTGCAGTAACCCAGAAAAAAGTCAATGTGCACCTGAGCAATGCAAAATCCCAAACACTCTACAAACGCTGCAAATAGCAAGTATGCGATTGGTCCGATGCTGTGATTGGCTGCTGCTGTAATCAATCACACGACTGGCCATTGTTGTAATTTGAGTCTGGTATGTGTCTGTGTAGTCATTTGTGTGTTTGGTGAGAGTTGAGGCAGTTCAATATGAATAAAACCCTACACAATGTCAACATCAACTATAATATACTTACATTTATATTGAATACATTTGGATACTTATGCTGGGGTGGCAGATGGGGTTGCATTCTTAGGGTGGAATTTGCCACCCTCTGCCACTGCATGCTTCCACAGAGAATGCTTCTTCTGCTCCCTTATTGGTCTATTTTTTTAAGTGTAGCAAATTGGTTATATCGAAGGACAAAGGATTTCCATGGGTTTCATAGAAGAATAGTCCCTCAGCGAATGGCCAGTCATGTCATCACCATTAACGTTTAGGGCATTTCTGATTTACAACATGGACGAGGAGGTCTTGGTGTGTCCACAAAACTCTTTGTTTTCAAGACGGTTGAAACTAAACAGAGCAGCTTTTATGGACTCTTTTCAGGCATCTTTAACTCACGCCTAGTTTTGGTTGACTTTTGGGCATCAGAAGGGCAGAGTCTTTAATTTATGATGTTGTGGAATTTCAGGGTAGAACACAGGCCTCTGTGTCTTAGTTTTAATAATTTGAAAGGAAATATCAGTGTAAATCTTGGATTTAAGTCGTTCTGTGAAATTGTTAATTCTTCTGCCCTTAAGATCCTACAATCCCCCCTTAGATCGCTGAAGGTCGAAGTGGAAACAATCATCTGTGATCGCTGGAAAACAGGCAGAAGAAGAAGACAAACACAAACAAACAACAAGATAACACCCCCATCAAAGCTAAAGCACTGGTGCAGAATAATTAATTATTCAGTAGGTGTTCTAGCATTCAGATGAATCTTGAGATGTTTTGATGCTATTTGGACTCTTTTACTATTGTTTGGGTTTTAAGAGTCATCTTTTTCTTATCTTTTTTTTAATCCTCTTTTCTCCCAATTTGGAATGCCCAGTTCCCACTACTTAGTAGGTCCTCGTGGTGGTGCGGTTACTCACCTCAATCCAGGTGGCGGAGGACAAGTCTCAGTTGCCTCCACTTCTGAGACTGTGTGAATCTGTGCATCTTATCACGTGGCTCGTCGTGCATGACACCGTGGAGACTCCGCATGTGGAGGCTCATGCTACTCTCCGCGATCCACGCAGAACTTACCATGCACTCCATTGAGAGCGAGAACCACTAATCACGACCACGAGGAGGTTACCCCTTGTGACTCTACCCTCCCTAGCAACCAGGCCAATTTGGTTGCTTATGAGACCTGGCTGGAGTCACTCAGCACACCCTGGATTCGAACTTGCGATTCCAGGAGTGGTAATCAGCTTCATTACTCGCTGAGCTACCTAGAGTCATCTTTAGTTATCCTTAGTGGTTCAGAAACCAGTAAAGGGTAATTTCGATATGATTAGGGTGAATCGTTGTGAATATGAGTGATTGCTTGTGAAAGTCAGTTCAGTTAGATGAATTCCTTCTGCCTTGTTTCTGTCACAATTCAGAACCAAGGGAGAAGGAGTACCCATTTAAAACAAGATAGATTGAGCTTAGTTTGACACTTTTCACTCGGGAAGTACTGAAATGCGAAATCATAAACATGAAGGATTGTGTTCTTATGGAAATTGATCCGTAGGGTTCAATTTTGTAGCACAACGTGGTAAGTTCCTTCAATTTAGTTGGGACTGTTTCTTGTCCACACTATCATTGCATATCAGGGACAAATGTCTTATTTGCACAAGGCTTTCTGAATGCTCTATGAATTCATGGTGGCTCATGAACAAAAAGCATAAGGAGTCAATCCTGATATTGTGCCATTGACTTTCTTGCTGGCTAATTGGATTAGCTTTAGCATTTTGCCTTTTGAAGAGGAATCTGAGTGTTTCATATAATAATATGTGTGTAAGTTAACATAACCAGTGTTGAGTGGTTATTGTGTACTTATATGAACTTAGTGTAGGGTAGCTAGGGTTTTTGGGTTCCTTAAAGTAATGTTGGGTGCTTTGCTTATGAGGAAAACAGTTTGATATTTTCCTATAGTGGTTGGATGTGTCAGTGGTGTATTGTAAGAACAGTTGGATCTATGTCAGACTGTTTTAGCTTTGTGTGAGACTGTTTTAAACTGTGTCAGACTGTTTCAAGCTCCCCCCTTTTCTGGGCTTTCAGAGCTCTTGTCTGTAAACTTGGTATCAGTGGACCCATTTGAAGATTGGCGCTTTGTGTCTTGGCTAATCTGGATCCTCTAGGTGACTGTGGGTGCTGATGAAGCCACAGTTCATGGAAGTCTTTCACACAGTTCTTGATGTCTGTATACGACTCATCATGAGCTTCTGTATGGCTGAGTTTCTGTCATGTTGTAAGTTAGGATGTGGTAGAGGTTAAGGCTAATGACTGAGTTTTCTGTCCATAAGCCGGTGCTGTGTCGGTCACTGTTGTGTCTGACACCTGTGTTCCTGTCATTGTTTGAGACAGGATGTGTATGAATTGTCTTTATGGCCTGCCTTGGGTAGCTTCAGCAGTTCTGGTGAGTCTTCTGCAGGTGGCTTATCTTGTAATGGGATGCTATGGGATGCCTGTCCATTTTAAGCTCTCGCCTTAACTTGTAAGAGTGTTTCAGTTCATCTCTGACCATGTCAGTCTCATCTTTGGTGAAGTTGTTGGGTCAGGGTTTCAACTTCAGTTCTGGACATTTCCAGATGGCCTTCCAAGTCCTTGTTTTGAGAGTTCATGTTTTTCAAATCAAACCTGGATTTTTCCAGTTGCGCTTCGGTGTTCTGAAGTTTCTTTTACAGGTCCCATTGGGTGGCTTTAGCCTGCTGCTCTCTCTGCTTGGCAGCTGTCAGGGCTTCTTGGAGCCATTCGATTTCTCTCATTGATGCGTGTTCCAGTTGTTTGAACCCCTTCAATCTTGGGCTTTAGCTTCTAGCTTCTGCATTAGCACCTTCTGGGTCTTTGTGGACTGCTGCTTTAGATTAATTACTTCCTGTGTCAGATGGCCGGCTTTCTTGTCACTCAGTTTTATCTGGCCTATGAGGTTGTGAGGCAGGGAGCTGGTGATTTTTTCCAGCATGACACTCAGTCCTGCCTCTTTCCAGTGGGCTGTGGGGTCAGTCTTCAGAGACATGTTGGCTCACTGTAGTGGAAGACTGGGGAGAGAGCTGACACAGATCTGAACAGGGTTAAGGGCCTAGGTGTAGGGTTACAGCTAGGTGTTGGCTTCAGTGTGTGAAGACACAAATGAAGGGTAGTAACAGCTAAGTGTTATAATAATAATAATAATTCTTTACATTTATATAGCGCTTTTCTAGGCACTCAAAGTGCTTTACATAGAATAAGGGGAATCTCCTCAACCACCACCAGTGTGCAGCATCCACCTGGATGATGTGACGGCAGCCATAGTGTGCCTGTACGCTCACCACACACCAGCTATTGGTGGAGGGGAGAGAGTCGAGTTACAGAGCCAATTAATCGATGGGGATTATTAAGAGGCCATGACTGAGAAGGGCCAATGGGGGGAATATGGCCAGGACACCGGGGTTACACCCCTACTCTTTATGAGAAGTGGGATTTTTAATGACCACAGAGAGTCAGGACCTCGGTTTAATGTCTCATCTGAAAGTAGGTGCCTTTTTACAGTATAGTGTCCCATAGGGCATTAGGACCCACACAGACAACATGGTGAGCACCCCCTGCTGGCCTCCCTAATACCTCTTCCAGCAGCAACCTTAGATTTCCCCAGGAAGTCTCCCATCCAGGTACTGGCCAGGCTCAACCCTGCTTAGCTTTAGTGGGCAAGTGTTGTTTTCAGTGAATGTGGGCAACTAGTGAAGTGTAATTAAAATTATTTTCAATCTGGCAGGATTGACACCATTATACTTATCTGGTTACCACAGATACCTCAAAGGCACACTCAGGGAGTGGTGATGGTTACCTGGTGCTTCTCTCTGCAATTTATTTCCGGACGTGGTTTGCGTATGGATGCCGGAATTTGGATTGCATTGATAAACACAAAGAGAGAGTAGTAACGTATGGGTAGACTAGGGAGAACACACAATTTGGTTAATGATTTGACATTTTAAGATGACTCCTATTGATGACAAATATTTTTACCAGAATTATCAATGGTTCAACAGGGTTGGTCTCTAGACTGTAAACAGTAAGGAGAGAAAAGTCAGAGGGAGACAGAGAATTTAAAATGAAATGGAAAATAAACAAAGACTAAATTAACAAAATCCACCAATACATTTTCTGTTGTTTTGCTTAATGGCAATATCAGGGATTCTTATTGAGGCTTGGTGCTTGTTGACCATGATTGTGTAACAGAAACATTTTATTGAAAGAATTTTGTTAATTTAAAATTCCACAATGGGGAAGTGGATAGAGTCTTATACTGTGGAGCCTGGAGATTGAGTTGATACTGCTCTGATGGGGGCTCTACATGTGAGACAGATCACCTCAATGCCAACAGACATAAGGGAAAAAGGGAAATAAAATAAAATAGCCAATATGAAATTAAAATAATATGGAACTGATGGGTGGTAGATAATAATAGGAATTATAGGCAGCAGTAAGTTTTTGGTAAACTTGCACTGCTTCAGACTTATTGTTATCTAAATTTGTTAAGCCTTAAGCAATAGATGAGTGATAAAAGAAGCAATGGGAAGAAAATAACAATTTTAATCGACTCTCCAATTCAACTTCATTTACATTTGAGAATATCAGAGAATGTCTTGTGCTTCCTTATTAGTCTATTTTTTAAGTGTAGCAAATTGGTAATATCGAAGGACAAAGGATTTCCATGGGTTTCATAGAAGAGTAATCCCTCAGCGAATTGCCAGTCATGTGATGACCATTAACCTTTAGGGCATTTTCAACATGGACAAGGAGGTGTCCACAAAACTCTCTTTGTTCTTAAGATGGTTGACATTCAACAGAGCAGCTTTTATGGACTCTTTTCAGGCATTTTTAACTCCTGCCCAGTTTTGGTAGACTTTTGGGCGTCAGATGGGGTCTTTCATTTATGGCATTAAGGAATTTTGGGGTAGACTGTGGGCCTCTGTGACTTAGTTTTAATAACTTGAAAGGAAATATCAATGTAAATCCTGGATTTAAGTAGTCTGCATTGAAATTGTTAATTCTTCTGCCCACATCCTACAGGTAGGATCAGTGCCAGTTAGAACAAAGCCATGCTGTGTTCCAAAGTCTTTTTCTCTAGAAGAGAGAGACCACAGGGCCCTATTCTTTGTATTCTCCGTTGGGTTTAACATTAATGGAATGGTCCGGGTTCAATATAAGCTCAATCGACAGAATTTGTGGTTACAGTGAGGCACCTACAATGGAAGTCAGTTGGGACATTGAAAGTGAATGTGGCCGATTTTTGAAGGGTTTAAACAGAAATCTGAAGCTTATAATTTTATAAAATCATTTGCTTTAATATTTATGTTAAAACTTGTGTATTATTTGAGCTGTAAATTTGCTTAAATCATAATTTTTATAGTCATTTTAGGGTTTTAGGGTTTGTTCACATCACATCGTCATGGTAATGAAGTTGTAAAACTGGCTATAACTTTACACAGTAAAAGTTAGTAAGTGATTTTATTACACTAAAATCGTGTTTACATGTATATCCTTTATGTCTTTTGGCTATAGTTTTGAAACGGAGTATATTAATGTTTAAAATTTGGCCCCCATTGACTTCCATTGTACGTGTCCACTGGAACCCAGATTTTTGCTTTTTTTTAAAGAAAAGGAGGGACGATAAATTTTTGTGGTAATCAACATTATGCCACAGATGCTGTTGACTGAACTAAACAAAAATTGAGTATTGAACCTGGAACATCCCTTTAATCTTGGGGCTCTCTATAAATCAAGGGTCTTCAACAGGGGGGTTGTACCGCAGGGGGTCCACAAATTATTGTTTTCTGCTGAAAAGACCAGCTAAAACCATATATATATATATATGGTTTTAGCTGGTCTTTTCAGCAGAAAACAATAATTTGTGGACCCCCTGCGGTATATATATATAGATAGATAGATAGATAGATAGATAGATCATTTTAGATATCAATTTTTTTTTATAGTGAACATTTTTTAAAGTAATAATTATTAATTTTATCATATAATATTATATTATAGAAGCCATATAAAAGCCTATAAATTAGAGGTGTAACAGTTAAATTTTCTCATGGTTTAGTTTCAAATTTTCAAAGAGCCACTTTCTACCATATTCATTGCATTAAAGAAAACAAATATGATCAGTTCTGTTGTCATTGTCAAAGACACTCTCAACTTCTAAACACCATGTGTTCAACATCACACTCAACTGAGATACGTTCAAAAACAAAAGAGACATATCCACTGTTAACTCCTAAACTGTTTCAGTGATAAGTCATAAAGATTTGTTCATCCTCTTTAGCGTTTTGCGGTGAAGTAAATCAGATAATAAGCATTTACGTGAAGGCAACTCAACACCATTATTGCAGGATTCACTATAATTTTTTTCCTTTTATGACTTATCATGAAAAGCATATATTGTATGTTCATTAAGCTATTCAAACAGATTTGACAGATTCGTGCTGGTGAATGACTCTCAGCTGAGATTGCGCATTCTTGATTGAGAATGTGTGCGTGTGCGCATAGCTGTTTCTATGAACCCACAGGCAGACTGACCGCCGCTCTCATGAAACATCAGCCATGCTCAGATATCCTTTGTTGTTTATTTCCTTTGTTACCTCCTTTTGATGATCGGAGATAATTTGCAGCATTCTCATAGAGGACATTATTCTTGCAAACAGTTTTCAGACAAATGAAATAGAGAAAAAAAGAGTGAAAACTCTTTACATGCGCTTGTTCCACATGCTGCAATGCCTCTGAACAAACAATGAATCAGACACAATTGACGGCTTTTCTTTTGTCTGTTCTTCTTCAGTGTGTTTCTTCAAGCACATGTCTTTGTGACTAACAGCATTTCTTGTCATGTGTCACTCCAAGATGTCTTACAGGTCGCCCGCCTGTAAATTGTGAAAGGCACTTTACAAATAAAAATGACTTGACTTGATCACTGGTCTTTTCAAAAATGTTTGTTTGCCTCAGTATTTTATTTCTTGAATGGCATCTTTACCTGGTCAGCTGAATAAATAGAACATTGATTAGAATCAACATTAGCTTATTAATCCTTCAAATCAACAATTATCAAAGATAATTATTAAATATTAAAATAAATAGAACATTGATTAGAATAAACAACAGCTTATTAATCCAACAAATCAACAGTCATCAAAGATAACGTCTTGGTTACTGTTGTAACCTCTGTTCCCTGATGGAGGGAATGAGATGTTGTGTCGATGTAGTGACACTAGAGGTTCGATTTGAGAGCCCCAATCATCTTTGCATAAAATAGAAAAGGCCAATGAAAATTGGCGAGTGGAATTTGCATGCCACTCTCCACCCCAGACATACGGGTATAAAAGGAGATGGCATGCATCACTCATTCAGATTTATGCTGAGGAGCCGATACCGGCCATGTCAGTGGCCGGTTTAGCGCCGCAGCAGGAGTTCCTATAGGGGTTCCTATAGGAAACGCCGCAGGCGCTGAACCATGTCACGAGGCACAGAAGAGTGGACACGGGCAAGCTGCCGCGTGCCTCGCAGCGAGCACTCAACCATGTCGTGACCTTACAGCGAGTTAGGTAAGGTGTCTCCCTAGTCCCGTTAAGGGGGAAGAGGGCACTTACCCAAGTAGGCTACCGGCAGTGCCTTTCTTAATTTGCTGTTAAGCAATCTCCCACCGAGCACTTTCTAGAATAGTGCTGGGAAGTGCTCTTCCCTCTCCAGGAAGGAGAGCACTACGGAGACCACATCCTGCTGGAGGGAGGTTAACATGTGGAGCATACCTCACATGGACTTACCAATGGGGAAGTACACATATGGGATGATACCACAGGAGGATCCTATCTACAGAGAGAGTACGCAGCATAGTGGCTGAGACAGAGAAAGCTCTGATGAGGGGAAACACAGGTTTCACCTTAGGGGGAAATCGAACAGTGGAAACTCATCATACGGGATTACCAAAGGGGAATCACCACGCATGGAGCACTGAGCCCAAGCACACAGGCGTGGACATCGTCTGTCCCAGGGTTCACCGTGACCTTGTCGCAAGGTCGGTCACAGTGCGCAGTTCCTGCATTAACCGTGGGTCCTGATCTCGCAAATCGTCCTGATGAGCCACCGCGAGGGGCTGGAGAGCACTAACCAGGCCTCCGGCCTCCGTGAAAGCAGTACCAGGGGGACGACTGGACTTACCGTGCCCGGGCAGGGTGGTTTTCGGCAAGGCAGAGCAGGCGCCCCACCTGGAAGACAGCCCAGGGGGGACGTGCTGCTCCGCAAGCCCGCAACAGTGGCCGGTGACTGGGGCGGGAGAGCGGCCCCAGAGACCAGCACACTTACCTGTTTGCCAGCTGTCTCTCGATGGAGAACAAGGGAACGGGATGTACTCGCATTCGCCTGTTTAACCGGAAAGACTTCCGGCGCCTGGCCGTTGCGATTGCGCTGGCCCAGGGAATGAGGAAACTGCTCTTTTATTGACCATGTGGGTGCCGAGGCCCAGAGGGCACTCGGCGATGTAGTACTCACCACGGCGATGGTGGGGCTGGAGAGATGCCCCGGGCCAGACCGGTCAGGGGAAGTTGCCTCATCCCTGGGCGACCCATGTCAGGACCGCCTCGATGTCTGTCTGGGGTTCTTGGGGGCCGGCTAACGGGCAGGTAGAGCCGACTTCCCGCGGGAGTATATTTTTCTCTGAGGCCAGCGTGTGGGCTCCGATGGTACAGGAGCCGGGGCCGGCACTGCAGGGGAATGGCTCTGGTGAGAAGCAGACGGGGTGTGGGACAAGTAGGGCTTTACTGGTTGTTTAGATCAGTGTTACTATCAGAAATAATTAATAATTATTTCTGTAGTTATTAATTAATATTTAAATTAATTAATTGGATCTAACTCATTAAAACCTCATATGGGGCTCCAGTAAATGTAGTGTGCTACGTTTAGGAGCAAGTTTGGTTATTAGCAATAATTAATAATTATCAAAGATAATTACTAATTATTAAAATCAATAGAACATTGATGAGAATCAATGTTAGCTTTTTTAATCCTTTAAAATCAACAATTATCAAAGATAATCATTAATTGTTAACATCGATGAAACATTAATTAAAATTAACACTAGCTTATTGATCATTCAGATTCAACAATCAAAGATAATTATCAAAAATCAATAGAATATTAATAAGGATTAACATTGATGGGGCACCACCCTGGAATCAGTGACTAATAACCAAATATTAAAACAGTCTCAATATTAGATTGTTTCTTAGGAAAATCGACATCTGAAGAATATCGATTTTCGGGAAAAAAAAACAATGAATGAAGGTTTGAATCCGAGCACTGACATCCCGTCAGCATGACACAGGCGTATGCAAAACAAACCAAAACACTTCTCTTTGTAATATAAACAAAGTTTATTTATGCAGTAATATCAATTAATAATTAATACAATGCAGTCAATAAACTTCTGACTTACAACTACAAACTAAACAGTGATATGATTAGATATGGAAATAAAATAATCCTATAACACATAAGGTGTGTGTGTGTGACAGTGTGTGTGTAACAGTGTGTGTGTAATTAATACGAGAGAGAGAGAGAAGTGACAGCCCTAAAGCTGATTTCGCGATCGTGGGAGAGAAAGCAGCTGTTTAGTTCATCGCTCAGAGACGCGGTGGACGGCTCGTAAACAGTCCCGCGTTATTTGACTCTTTAAGGGATGAACTCAGTTGCGGTCTCACCCGCGATGGTGAAATTGCACAACAATCCAATTTGGTTGGACCACAGTACTGCAAAACAAATTGTGATAATTAATACCCTGAGTATTAATAATGAGCGGACATGGCGGTCCGTAAACTGTACAAGCAAAAACCTTGAAACACAAGAATAACACACTATAATATTCTATCTCTACCCAGACGTAAACCTCTTACTTGAATCGCATGAGGACACAGGTAGAATGTGTTTTCCTCCGTCCTTTAACTCTGACCCGGTTCCTTGAGGCTCGGGTGATGACGGGAGGCCGTTTCCTCGCTCTGTCGGCGGGCGGTACGGCTGTTGATTGTCGGCGGGCGGTACGGCTGTTGATTCTCGGCGGGCTGGTGGAGAACTCAGAAATGTCGACTTGATTGAAGATGGAAGAGAAATCTTTAATCTCTTCACTTCTGTAGGCAAACGGATGAAGATGCGAATTGCTCGGCGGTCTCCTTCGGATCCGTTAGAGTGTTCGGTTGAACACAGAGTAATCTCAACTCGTCCAGCGAGATGGAGATTGTATGGCTACAGTTTCAAGTCGGACGTTACTTCCTTGGGCCACGAGGTTGCACCTGAGAGCTGCAAAAAAGCTACGTCTATATTCGGTGAACAAAGTCGCTGGAAGTGAATTCTGGAAGCATTTCAGAGGTATTTCAACTCCTGATTATGTCATGTTTGAGGGACGTTCTGTTGTGTGCCTCATCCAATAGGAGTTGAGAGTTTGATCCTTTAGTGAGCAAGGCTTCATGGATTTGTAGTCTGTTTTGGACTCCCTTTGTTTGATTTTGGCGTGATTTTTATCAGTAAGATTTATGACTTAGAAGGTGGGGGCTTGAGTTATGTTTTTACGATTGTGTTAGGCCTGCCTTTGTCTTCTGTCTGAATACATGAGGCCCAACAGACATCAGTGGCCTGAAGGCGGCTGGGTTGCACCATGGGCAAAACGAAGAACTGATGGGCAAAATCCTTGACGATGTTGCCAAAAAGCCCCCCTTGGGAGATGGGCGCATCAAGAAAGCAGACTTTCTCGGCGTCACATCTCCGCAAGGTTGAGCCACAGGTGCCACTCTTGGACCACAAGAGTGGACATCGTCTGGCCCAGGGCATGCGCCGTGACCTTCGTTGCACGTAAGGTGAGGTCGGTTGCAGTGCACAGTTCCTGTATCAGCCCTGGGTCAGTCCTACCTTTGTGCAGATCTTTCAGCGCCTTGGCCTGGTGGACCTGCAGGATGGCCATTGCGTGCAGGGTGGAAGCGGCCTGGCCTTATAAGCCTTCAACATTAAAGAGGAAGAGAACTTACAGGCCTTGGAAGGGAGCCTTGGTCGGTCGCGTCAGGTGGCTGCGCCCTGCAGGCATAAATGCACCGCTACGGCACGCTCTACCTGGGGAAGCCTGACATATCCCTTAGATGCTCCCCCGTCGAGGGTAGTCAGAGTGGACAAGCCCGCAAAGCGTGTACGGGCAGTAAAGGGTGCCTTCCACGACTTTTCCAGCTGTGAATGCTCAGGGCTGGGTGGAGGGTTCCACTTCAGCCTGATGTTCATAGCCACTCGGGCAGGCACTGGTGCCATCTCAGCATCCGCCTCATCCTGTGCTCTACTGCCCATGGGCGGGAGCTCAGATGATTTGTCTGCTTCCAATAGCAGAAGCCCACCCCCAATGCCGCGACCGCAAGTTCATCCTCATCGTGAACCATGAACGACACGTTAAACCCGCCCTGAGGCAGACCGCCTGCATCGCTCAACAGCTCATCCGGACAGAACAAGCATGCTGGGGGATGGGAGGTCCGCGGGAGCCGGCAGAAACGATCCCATGTCCACATCCAGATTGCCTGCAGTGCTTGCCAACCCGGCCGGCTGAGCGTCAGCCCAGGACGGACCAGGTTGGAGAGCAGCCGCGGTGGCTCCTTGCTTCATGAAGAAGGAAGTGAGCTGCGACCGCAATGTTCTCATGGGCATGTTCTCGCATGAACACAACCCTTCCACGAAAGCCACCTCGGCCTGCTGGTGCCCCAGACACTCGAGGCAGATTTCATGGGTATCCGGAGGGGAGAGATAACGGCCACATCCATTAGCGCAAACACCAAGCATTTGCGTGAGCTCTTTTAGAGAAAATATACTCTTTTGAATATACTCTTTTAGCACCTGCAGACTCAGGCTGGCCAGGGGAAGCACCACACTCGACTGTGCGAGGGTGACCGCTGATAGCGCCGTAAAAAATCCAGCAGCATAGCAAGAGGTGAGAGTGATGCACGCCATCTCCTTTTATACCCGTATGTCCGGGGCGGAGAGTGGCATGCAAATTCCACTCGCCAATTTTCATTGGCCTTTTCTATTTTAAGCAAAGGTGATTGGG
This sequence comes from Myxocyprinus asiaticus, assembly GCF_019703515.2. Taxonomy (NCBI): domain Eukaryota; kingdom Metazoa; phylum Chordata; class Actinopteri; order Cypriniformes; family Catostomidae; genus Myxocyprinus; species Myxocyprinus asiaticus. The sequence goes on along the minus strand of NC_059354.1, from coordinate 1,037,219 downwards.
GCTCTCAAGATCGAACCCCTAGTGTCACTACATCGACACAACGTCGAGTGAGTGACAGACAGAGAACTTGGCATATATTTCATCCTACATGTTTGCACAGGGACAAAAGCAGTGTTGGAGAAGCTACTTTGAAACTGTAGTTTGATAAGCTACAAGCTAATAATTTTAAATAGTAAGGATTCAGTCTAGCTCCCCTCTTGAAAAAGTAGCTAGCTGCACTGCAAGTTCCTGCTTAGACTATCAAACTGTTTGAACAACAGCAAACGAGGGGCATCTTCGGAAAGCTGTTTTGAAAACATTGTTTATTTTTGCAATTCCATTCAGTGGCAATAGCGTCGCAGAAATAACATCAGCTTTAAATGGGTCATGACATAAGGAATCACATTTTCCTTGATATTTTGACATATAAGAGGTCATTGTTCTATAAAAACCTACTGTGAGTTTTAGAACTCAAAGTTTTCTCTCCAGTCCAGTAAGAGCATTTATTGTTTCCACCCTGTAAAAATGACTCATTCTGAAATTAGAAACATTGTGATGTTAGTTTCATTTGTATTGTCCCCTGCCCTCCTCCACAACATACGTAATCATCACGGCCTGTGAATTGATAGAGAGAGAAAGCGGCTGGGATACTGCAACACTGAAAGTTGTACTGTTGTATTTGTGGTAGATATTTGCCGATATTCAATAATAAGGTATACCATGATCATTAACATGCACAATATTGTTATCATGAGCACTTCAGAATACAGTGAAAATTTCTAGAAAACCTATTAACCAAATTGTTTTGATTTTTTTTTATGCACTGTAGTATTTCCATCAATAAATCTTACAGTAATAGGAAGACATACCAAATTACTAGGAAACTCTAAAATTCAAGTTTCTTTTTCAATTAAACTTTTCCCTCAAAATGTTACCATTGTTGGTACTTGTTCATTTGCAATGAAAACAAACCATAATAAATTAGATAAGTGCAAAATAGAAGCATTGGACTCAGACTTTTCAAAGCCAGCATGTCTCTTTGAATCTTGTATGGTCTGATCTTTGTAAATGTACTTTCTTTGTGATAGTTTAATTTAAAAAGTACAAAACAAGTAACGAAATCTTGTAATTAAGAACAACAACGTTTATTTATCTTTCAACCTGTTTTTTAATTCAGAACAATACCATGATAATACCGTATACCATGATAAATGCTTCAGCAATTATCATGACGTGAATATTTGATACGTCACATCCCTAAATTCTGGTTTGCTTTTAAACTGTGAAAAGAGTAGTTAGGTCCCCAGACATTGTGTTCCTGGTTTTGGAAAAACTATCTCTGCATAGCCTTCTAAAGGGAGCCTTCGTTACAAATGAGTGGCTAATTCAAATGAAGTTTGAGTGTTTGGATTATTTGGATTCATGGATGAAATGAAACAAGTTCAGCCATGAAACTCTATTGTGTAATGCTGGGTTCTTGGAGTGGAAGAGGAAGAGAGGAGATGCAGGAGTAAATACTTTAAATCTTTTAATAACAATCGCTGGAGTGGAACAAACGCTGGAGTGGAACAAACAATAAAGCTAAACATCATAACATAAGTCAATGTGACACTTCAAGGACTGACAAAGAATGGGCAAAACTAGAGGATATTTATACAAAAAGGAACTAATGAGGGAATGGAATACATGTGAGGATGATGAGGGGTAGATGGAAGTGATGGGGGAAGTGAACTATGGGAGATGTAGTCCAGGGGAAAACTTCAAAATAAGAGTCCTTGAAGAACATGAGGGAGACAGACTGTGACATTACCCCCCCCCCCTTAAAGGGCAACTCTTGGCGCCCAAAGACAGAAGAAGGATCCAAGGAGGACGATCAGGAGGCCTGGGAGGTGGCTTCGGGGCTGGGAATGGATCCGGGGGCCTGGGAGGTGGCCGTGGGGCTGGGAATAGATCCGGGGGCCTGGGAGGTGGCCACAGGGTAGGGACTGGGTCAGAAGGGCTGGGAGGTGGCCACAAGGCAGGGACTGGGTCAGGAGTCCTGGGAGGCGGCCACATGGCAGGGACTGGGTCAGGAGGCCTGGGAGGCGGCCACATGGCAGGGACTGGGTCAGGAGGCCTGGGAGGCAGCCACAGGGCAAAGACTGGGTCAGGAGGCTGAACCGCTGGAGGAGGAGACTCTGGGGAAGCTGGCGGAACCGTGGAAGAGTCTGAGGGTGGAGCCGTGGAAGAGTCTAAGGGCGGAGCTAGGAGAGGTTCGACGAAGGCAGGCGGAGCCATGGAAGGCTCTAAGGGTGGAGCCGTGGGAGGCTTGAGGGGTGGAGCCAGGGAAGATGGAGACAGGGAAGGCGAAGCCGTGAGAGGCTCGAGGGGCAGAGCCATGTAAGGCAGAGCCGTGAGAGACCCGAGGGGCAGAGCCAGGGAACTTGGTGCCCGGAGAGTAGCCGACGGCTCGAAGGGCCAGGGTGGAGCCGAAGGTTCGGAGGACCGAGGTAGAGCCGAAGGCTCGGAGGACTGAGGTGGAGCTGGGGGATCTGAGGACAGAGGCGGAGCTGATGGGACTGAGGTGGAGCCGTAGGGAAGGAGGTCCCCAGTGAAGCTGGAGGCTCGAGTGATGAAGCATAGCTGAAGGATTGGAAAGCCGAGGCAGAGCCAGGTGACCGACTGACCAAGGTGGAGCTGGAGGGATGAGGGACCCCAGAGAAGATGATTGGCTGAAGGACCACAGTGGAGCCACATTTATTATGGTGGAAGGGCGTTTGCTTTTCAATGATGTTAGCCAATCATAACAGTGGGTGTGTCTAAAAGGTGAAGTACACAGAAAACCGAGCGTTTCAGACAAAGTGCCAAAGACAGGGTAGAAAAAGGCATATAATACTACATTATGACTGTTTTGTTTTTTTGTTTTTTGGTGTGTGTGTGTGTGTGCAAAAACTTTGCTAACATAATAAGTGAACCTCAAGCAAGCAAAAAAATAAAAAAATAAAAAAATAAAAAAATTTCCAAGTCATGTCCCCTTTAAATATTGTCTTGTTTTAGATTAAAAATCTAAACATCCTATAAACAATAACAATTTACCTGAGTAACATTATTTTACAAGATATGAAGTCATGTTTTCAGAGAATATATCTTCAATATAGGCTAAGTGTATTATTATCCCCCCAATGGCAAATCATTTTTGTAAGTACACATAAATCTAACCTAAGTTATAAAATTTTTAAAGTCATTAATGTTTTGTATTATTATTATTATTATTATTGTAGATCCTTAAATTTCATGTTTAATAAAAGTTCAACTCAATTAACAACATTTATGACAAAGTTGATTACCACAATAATATATTTCGACTTCATTTTCTTTAAAAGAAAAGCAAGGTGCATCTTAAAAAAATAAACATTGTTATTTACGCATTGTATGACATCGCATTGCTGGTTAATTGATCGATGCATCAATCCAGATCCTAATGTTAACATCATTAAATTGTGCTAAAATCGCTTAATAAGCTTTTCTTTGTAAAGTTACATCCAATTTTGCAACTTTGTTGCTATGACCACATAATGTTGTCAACCCTAAAACACTATAATCACAGTAAACACAATGGTTCAAACAACTCTACAGCTCAAATAACACACAAGTTTTAACAGAAGTGCTTTTAACAAATCATAACCTTCACATTTCTGCCTTTAAACCCTCTGAAATTTAGCCCCCCATTGACCTCACTGTAACCTTGATTTTTTTTTTTTTTTAACCCATGTGTGGTACTGGGGTCAAAAATTACCCTTTTGAACTTTGCTTCTTTAAAGTTTGAACATTTCCTTCATCACAGTGGCATGAGATTTCGTGACTTTGCTGACATTACCTATCTGCACACACACACACAAAACTGGGCTGAATTCTGTTGGTGTGGTGGTGTGAAAAAAAGTACCTTTCATGGTGTTTGGGGTCAAATTTGACCCCACATTGGAAATAAATTGGAAAGACAATAAAACAGGAGGTTTTTTTTTTTTATTTGTCAAATCAATAAATCTGCCACAATGCAGAACACACACAGAAATAAATGGGAATCCATATTATGGAATGCATGTGCTCACACACACACACACAGGAATGAATAGGTGAAACTTCAACAGAGAGCATTTTTTATAGAATTTTTTATAAAATATTACACAACCACAATAAACACACACACGCACACACAGAAACACAGAGAGAGAGATGAAAGGATGAGACCATTGCTGCAGTCCCCTCTACAGCAGCTCCGCCTCACAAAAGGTGTCAGGTGTCCCCCCGTAAAAAAGATGTGACAGGCAGCATGATATGCACAAACTGCAAAAAATAAATAAATAAATACAATAAAATTTAAGGCTCATACCTTTTTTGTGAGCTTCTGCCAGATGTGCATAGATTCATGAAAAAAAGACTATGGATTCTGATACTTAGTATCATTCTCACTGTTCTGTACTGTTCTTGTATTTTTTCTTTACATTTTTAACATGGTTGTTTATATAAATAATGAATAATGAATTCTGAACACAATGTAAAAATTGAAAGTTTGCCGTTGCAAAATGTTATTGTGCTATGTTCACTGTTCACTCCTGTTCATTTCTGTTCAATTCCCTTTATTGCTGTTGGTTTTATTGACATGTTTTATTTATTTCTTCTACTCACTTCACTTCAAAACACCTCAAACAAAAAAGCTCAAATTTGACAAAAAGACTATCTTTAATGTCCATGATAGTCTAAATATATATCCAAATGCATAACTTCTTTAAGAACTAAAAAAAAAAAAAAAAAAAAAAATCAGTTTGCCACAACCAGACAAATGAATGGACATCTGCACCCACCTGCTGGTTATATATTTTAATTTCACTTAATTTTACTTGAAAAGTTTTTTCTTACCAGAATATGGCAGCAATCTGCCCCTAACACATGGCATAATCTCTAAAAATATGTAGTATTGATATGTAGATCTTCACTGAAGTGAATTTAACATAAAAATTCCTGATTTTATATGCAAATTAATGGTATTGTTTACAAATTTTGAGGTAAATAAGTTAAATAAATTCAAGCAAGCTTACTTTTTAAACCATTTAATATTCAACATATTAAATTACAGTATATATATATATATATATATATATCATTATTTACTGAGAAAGGCCCCGAAACAAATTTAAGTTAGTATATAACATAACATGTCATAAATATCCAAGTATTATAATGTTAATAATTGAAAAAACATTGCATCGTAACTACAGTATACATTTATTGTGGCAACAGACAAGCAGACAATTATAAATAACAACAAATAATAAATTATAGTGCATTGTTAAAATATGTTCAAAATAATGCATCAGGTTCTCTTGTAAGGAGATCAAACACAAATCAACAATAAACACATCTGCCATTTTTACTTTCTACTTTTATTATTTGTTTATCTCATGTTCCTATCTGTCACTCACTCGATGTTGTGTCAATGTAGTGACACTAGGGGTCACTCTTGGGAGCCCGAAATACCTCTGATCTTTGAAAAAAGGCCAATGGGAATTGGCGAGTGGTATTTGCATACCACTCCCCCGAACATACGGGTATAAAAGGAGCTAGTATGCAACCACTCATTCAGATTTTCTCTTAGGAGCCGAATGGTCGATGCTCACTGAGCTGATTTTCCACAGCTTTTCATTCGCCTCTGCTGGATCTGACGGCGCATTTCAGTGGCTTCTCCCCCTCCGCACTGGTACGCTGCAGAGAATGTCCCTGGGCGCTTCGGCAGAAATAAAAGAGTATATTCTAAAAAAAAAAAAAAAAAAAAAGAGTATATTTCTCTAAAAGAGCGGCACACACGGAACGTCTTTTTAAAGATGCCCTTCCGTTTGTGTGTTATTCCTGGTTGCGGTCGTTATCTCTCGCCTTCTGACGGTCACGATCTCTGTCTTTCATGTCTGGGCGCTACCCACGCAGAGACATCATTCGTGGATGGGTCATGTCCTCATTGCAAGAAAATGACCATGGCAACATTGCGATCGTGGCTTGCCTTCATAAGAAGGTATGAGGCCAGCGCGGCTAGCACTGGGGGCAATTTGGGGACCTCAATGGGACCACCTCCACCGGGCATCCCCCCACGGACCTCCCATTCCCCAGCACGTTTGTTTTTCCTGATCGGGCTTCCGGATGAGTCCACCGGCTCGTCTCAGGGTGAGTTCGACCTCTTGTTCGGAGCCCGCAAAGGTGATGAGCTCTCGAGCGCAGCATCGGAGAGCGGGCTCATCCAGTTGGATGCGGAAGCCTCAGCTGGGCTTCCCCCCTTGGGTACGGTCGCCCAGTCACAGGCTGACATGGAGATGACAGACATGTTTTCCCGGGCAGCTGCGAGCGTCGGGCTAGAGTGGAACTCTCCACTCTCTCCTGAACCCTCGTGGCTCGATGATTGGTTCCTGGGCCTGCAACGCCGCTCACAGCCACACCCCTTCCCGGAAGTGCATGAGGAGCTGACAAGGTCGTGGGAGGCACCTTTTACTGCCCTGTCCCGATCTTTCAGCTCCCCCGCCCTCACTACCCTCGATGGTGGGGCAGCAATGGGTATTCGGTGATCCCCCGGTGGATAAGGTGCTCGCGGTGCACCTATGCCCGCAGAGCGCCGCTACCTGGCGCGGGCGCCCGAAGCACCCATCCAGGGCCTGTATTTACGTCGTCCCTGAAGGCCAAGGCCTACATCGCCACTGGACAAGCCGCCTCCGCCCTGCACATCATGGCTCTCCTGCAAGCCCACCACGCCAGGGTGCTAAAGGAACTGCACGAGGGTAATTCCGCCCCGGGATTGATGAAGGAACTGCGCTTTGTGACCGACCTCACCCTCTGGGTGACGAAGGTCACGGCGTGGTCTCTTGGGTGGACGTTGTCCACCTTGGTGATCCAGGAGTGGCACCTTTGGCTCAACCTGGTTGAGATGAGAGAGGCCGACAAGGCACAGTTCCTTGACGCCCCCATATCCCAGGTAGGCCTGTTCGGCGACACTGTCGAGGACTTTGCCCTGCAGTTCTCAGCGGTGAAGCAGCAGTCGGAAGCTATCCAACACATCCTGCCCCGGCGCAGCTCAAGATTCCACATCCAGTCTGCTCGTCGCCAAGGGCATCCTCCTGCAGTGACTGCAGGAAGCAGATGCCACCCGTATCACGGCCAGCCACCAAGAACCCAAGAAAGGCTTCGAAGTGCCCCTGAGATGGCCGACCCAAGGGCGAGGAAACCCGCTGCTCTAGAGCTGGTAAGCAGACCACTCCATGCCCCGGTGGAGGGCTGGGAGGAGAATCTTTTGTTACCTTTTCATTTAATTTCGCCACATGCCCAAGTGGCTGCGGTACCCAAAAGTTCAGCAAGAGAGCAGTTTCCTTGTTCCCTGGGTCACTTACCCAGTGCGCACGGCCGTCATCTCGACCACCGTCCACCATTCCATTTCGGCAGGTTTGGCGCTCCCCTGAGGAAGGACCTTCTTTCTCAGGGACGGGGCACCATCTGGCACCTGCAACCAGACCTCTGGAATCTCCATGTCTGGCCCCTGGACGGGACATGGAAGACTTAAGTGGCCTACCACCCGTGGTGGTAGACACGATCACTCAGGCTAGGGCTCCCTCTACAAGGCGCCTGAATGCCTTGAAGTGGCGTATGTTCGCTAAGCGATGTTCTTCCTGACGCGAAGACCCCCAGAGATGTGCAGTCGGATTGGTGCTTTCCTTCCTGCAGGAGAGGTTGGAGGGGCAGCTGTCCCCCTCCACCTTGAAGGTGTATGTAGCCGCTATAGCGGCACACCATGACACAGTGTCCTTAGGGAAGCACGACCTGATCTTCAGGTTTCTGAGAGGCGCCAGGAGGTTGAATCCCTTCAGACCACACCTCATTCCCTCATGGGTCCTCTCTGTAGTTCTTCAGGGTCTACGGGGAGCTCCCTTTGAGCCCCTGGAGTCAGCTGAGCTTAAGGCACTCTCTTTAAAGACTGCCCTCCTGACTGCACTCACTTCCATCAAGAGGGTAGGAGACCTGCAAGCGTTCTCTGTCAGCGAAACGTGCCTGGAGTTCGGTCCGGGCTACTCTCACGTGATCCTGAGACCCTGACCGGGCTATGTGCCCAAGGTTCCCACGACCCCATTTAGGGATCAGGTGGTGAACCTGCAAGCGCTGCCCCAGGAGGAGGCAGACCCAGCCCTGACGTTGCTGTGACCGGTGCACGCTTTACGCATCCATTTGGATCGCACGCAGAGCTTTAGTGTCTCTGAGCAGCTCTTTGTCTGTTTTGGTGGACAGCGGAAAGGAAGCACTGTCTCCAAGCAGAGGATCACCCACTGGGTCATTGACACCATAGCAATGGCACATCATGCTCAGGACGTGCCACCCCCTGCAGGGCTACGTGCCCATTCTACCAGGAGTGTGGCGGCCTCCTGGGCCTTGACCAGTGGCGCCTCTCTAACAGACATTTGCAGAGCAGCAGGCTGGGCAACACCCAACACCTTTGCAAGGTTCTACAATCTCCAGGTTGAGCCAGTTTCGTCCTGTGTCTTGCTAGGTACGAACAGGTAAGTCCGGGACAGCTGGCTGGGTGCATCGGTTGCGCATAGCGCCTTTCACCTCCCCTGAGCTGAAGACGTGTTCTGTGGACTCCCAGTAGTGTTCATAAAGTGTGTTCCCTGGATGACTTCCTCTTAGCCCTGTGGCAGACAAGTTTGCGGAGAAACTCGCTGCCGGCTCAGTACATCTGCTAACTAAGCCCTGTACTGGGGTAGGTGCTCCGCATGTGTTAGTTCCCCATAGGTGACCCTGTTGGTAAACTGCGTCTTCCTCGGGCAGAGGCCCCTCTGCCCCGTTGGGTAGGACCTACCATGGGACTTCTCCACATGACATACTTCCGACAAGGCTCGGCAAGACCATGTGATGTATTTCCACTCAAAATACCCCCCCCCCCCCCCGGGCTGGGTGTGGTCTCCACGGTGTCTTCCCCTTGGGAATGACACCCCCCCCCCCCCCCCGATGTAGACACTGGTGGCCCCAGTCAGTTATCAAATTTCACTCTTTTTTGGGCAGAGAAAAAAAAGAGGATAAGAAGCCATGACTGGGCTAGCCTGTCCCTATCTTTTGGGCAGTCGACTGATAACAGTGTTGGGGGAGGTTACATGTCAGCCCAGTGCGCTGGCTACGAGGCACACAGTGGTCTGCCCATCTTGCACCGCTAGTTCACATAACACAGTTCAGCTAGTTGTGGCGTTTTCTAGAGGGACCCCTAGTGTCACTACATCGACACAACGTAGAGTGAGTGATAGATAGGGAATGTCCTGGTTACTTTCGTAACCTCCGTTCCTTGATGGAGGGTCCCTCCTGCCACAACGCTGGACTACACGCTGAAATGGCCTGGACCTTGTCTCGGCTCCTCAGCACAAAACCTGAATGAGTGGTTGCATACCAGCTCCTTTTATACCCATATGTTTGGGGGAGTGGTATGCAAATACCACTCGCCAATTCCCATTGACCTTTTTTCAAAGATCAGAGGTGTTTCGGGCTCCCATGAGTGACCCCTAATGTCACTACATCGATACAACGTCTTGTTCCCTCCATCAGGGAATGGAGGTTACTAAAGTAACCAGGACGTTCTGATTATGTTTATGACTGATTATGACAAACTACTAATTTGATTTAACTATATATACTAACACAGTTAAAGAAACAAAGTTAGCCCAACTGCATCTTAAATATACAATAGTGTTGCCACAGGGCATTTCTTCATGAGGTAAGGTCAAATAGGTGAAGAATTTTTTTATCTTACAGAGGTTGCAGGTCTGCTGTTGACATGTGTAGGTTTCTTGTTGATTGTAATTATGGCAACAGCCATGACGTGGGCACCGCCTTGACTGCACAAAACGCTATTAGATACCGCATCCTTTTTTAACAGCCTTTCTTTTTATAGTCAAAAGCGCTGTATTTATTTATTTATTTTTTTTTAGGTTAAATGGAGATGGAAACTTTGAAACACGATTCTCAATATCACTGCATTCTGTTGTGCTCCATTCGGCTCACGTTGGTTTCATGAGTGTTATCTGTTATCAAAATAATTGTTAGTTGCAGCTCTAAACCACTGGTCTTTCCTATGGTCTGTTCCACTACTGAATGTGTACTGCATTCTATAATTCTACACTTTTAAACCTATTTATAAATGTGTGTGTGTGTGTGTGTGTGGTGTGCGCATGTGTGTGTAACTATTCTCACCTTTAGAAAGAAAACATAGAAGCTGTTTTAATGTAAATTAGATAAATGTGTTAACTGCATTAAATAAATATAATGTCATCTATTTACTTACTTTTTTGCATGACTGACCTCCTTTGAGTGCAGAATGTTCTTTAAATGTCACTATTATCTTAAAGCCAGTGCTACATTTAACACAAGCATTCATCTTTATTGTGTGTTGTTGATGTCACACATTAGTCTATGGTGGTGATGTTGGAAGAATCTGCTGTGAATTCTCTGATGCTACTGAATGACTGCACAGAGTGGTTTGCTTTGCATCCATACACACGAAACGTCGCTCACGGTACACCTACAATAATTATTTAAATAAACATTAAGGCTTAAAATCTTTGTTAAAGATTACTATTTTTAAACTGTATGTATTGTTCATGTTATGAAGTTATATTTAATCCACAGTGAAGAATCTGTGTGTTTTTTCCATGCTTGAATTGTACAGAGAGTAATGTGGAGAAGGAAAGCTGTGGCAGAGGGGATGAAATATTAAGTGATGTGGATTCGTCTGCTGAGCGTGCTGAAGTCAGTGCTTTGATTCTGCTCGGACAGTTTTTCATGAAGCAGAGCTACATCATTGCTCTTATCATCATGATGGTAATGTTGTGTTTGTCATTTATATGACATATGTATAATTGGCCCCAAGACAGACATTAAAAAATCCATTGTGCCAGATAGGTAGCATATTATTGTGCTGAGCAGCATTGCCATGTTTTAAAGGGGTAATGACATGCTCTTTTTTTTAAATAATTGTATTATCTTCCCTCAGGTCCACTTATACCAGGTCCACTTTTTTTTTTTTTTTTCTCACCACAACAGTCATAATTTATTAATATATTATGCTAAATACGATTTCATATGATTAATAGAAATATTTGTAGCATGCTAAATTTAATGTTATTGATCATCAATGATTAATTGCTCCAACACCCGAAATATGATGAATTTTGATAATATAATACTAGAGGACAATACCTGATAAAACTTCAAATAAGTAGCCAGAATGTACTGCTGTTTTAGTTGCGATATTTTTTTTTTAATTATTATTTATCAGAGGCTTTATTGTTTATTTGGCTATTGTTTAGGTCTATATGCAACGTTATTGTATTTGTATACTGTAAATCATATATATATATATATATATATATATATATATATATATATATATATATATATATATATATATATATATTTTTTTTTTTTTTTTTTTTGGGGGGTGTAAAAATAATTTTGTCAGAGGGGGGTCTTACTGTTTAACGCTTTCAAAACCCCTGATTAAACCAAGCTCCAGAAACGGTCCGTTTGACATGACTTTGGCAATGTGCGACGTGTTTTAAGAGCGGTGCAAAAGCAACTTTTAAAAACGCGTCTCAATCTGCTGTTGCCACTGACTGGGAGAAACACATGCCATTCTGTGCGTAAACAAACAAGACGTGAGATGTGAAGACCAGCATCTCTGCTTTGGCCTGTTGAAGCACCCAACATCACCATGGATTGTATTTTTATGTATTCAGAACATTTCAGCGAGGATTGTATGTTTTTGCCTCGGATCAGTGTGGATTGCTTGTGATTCAATCAATACATGATTCAAGCTTTGCAAAGGAACGGTTATTGAATGAGCATTATTAAAATTGGGGCAGTTAAAAACTCTATTGGACCCGACGCAAAAACCTTAAGTGATCAGTTTCATTCATGAATATTTCAAATGACTGTTTTATGTTTCATAACTAGTTTATAGTTAAGGCTTAAGTGCTTAATGTATTCGAATGCAATGTATTGAGTTTATGTTATGTGTAAACCCTCAAATTTTATTGTATAATGTTGTAGAGCTTGAAGTTCATTTTCTTCCAATTGAGTTTAAAATATATCTGAATTAGAGGAGCTGCACATTGTTAGCCAATCAGACACTGAAGTCTTCAAGGGCCAGAGAGCTTAAAACAGAGCATTTCAGACAGAGGGCCAGAGACAGAGTGGAAAATTATTATAAACTTCAGAACAGTCCCAAGGTCTGTGGCGAGTTTGGTGCTTGTAGCTTTAAAGCTCTAGGAGGAGTAGCACTGAAAATTTTAGTCTCAGAAGAATAAGAATAAAATAGAATAAGTTTAAATAGTATAACAGTATGTTGGCTTTCTCAAGCCAACATAATAATAAGCTTAAATAGTAGATCAGTATGTTGACTTTGTCAAGCCAACATAACTAGATAAAGTTCATCAAGACAAACTTTGATGTTGGCTTGAGAAAGCCTGAAAGTTTGAAGTAGTTGTAAAAGCTTGAAGTTTGACGATTTTAAGTTTGAAGTAGTTACAAGTTTGAGTACTAGTTTTAAAAGTTCAGAGTTTAAAGATTAAAAGACCATTCAGTCTATCAGATAGATGGATAGATAGATAGCTCATTTGGTTGCTAGGCAGTTACCAAGGTGATATTCAAAAGGCTCCTTGCTACCATGAGTCCAATGAACGAAACCAGAAGTCTTTACGTTGTTGGTCAATGGGTTTTGGTAGCACTAAATGGTTGCTAGGTTGTATGCAGTTGCTAGGGTGTTAAAGTGATGGAGTGAAAGAAAGAATAAAAATAGTGGAGTGATGGAAAGATAGAAAAGAGAGTGATGGAGTGATAGTTAGAAAGTATGAGTGGTGGAGTGATTGGAAGTAGATTGAATCCTCTAAAGGATTTATTATAGGGAAAAGTTTTCACAAAAAAGATATAGCAATCTGAGTCAGACCAGTCTGAAGGTCTGTGGCGAATTTGGTTTTTGTAGCTTGAAAGCTCTAGGAGGAGATACTCTTGGAAATGTGTGGGTCCCAGAATAATAATAATAACTAGATAGTAAAGTTTGAAGACAAACTTTATGTTGGCTTGACAAAGCCTTGTCTGAAAGTTTAAAATAGTTTGAAGAGTTGGAAATTTGAAGGTCTTAACTTCAGACAGACAGAAGGAACATCATACAGATAGACAGCCAGCTGCAAGAAGTCCTATGCAACCCTACCCCTTGCTTCTTTTTCTGAATGGCAAATTGGTTGCTAGTCGAACCCTATCTGGTTGCAAGGCAGTTACCAAGGTGATACTCAAAAGGCTCCTTGCTACCCTGAGTCAAATGAACAAAACTAGAAGTCTCTACAATGTTCTGGTGCAGAGATATGTGATTTGTTACTTGGTTGCTAGAGTAACCTCATCAGGTTGCTAAGCAGTTACCAAGGTGAAACTCAAAAGTCTCCTTGCTACCCTGAGTCAAATGAAAGAAACCCAAAGTCTCTACAATGTTCTGGTGTAGAGATATGTGATTTGTTACTTGGTTGCTAGGGTAACCCCATCTGGTTGCTAGGCAGTTACCAAGGGTATACTTAACATGGCTACTTGCCATCCTGAGTGAAATAAGTCAACCCGGAAGTCTCTACGATGTTCTGGTGTAGAGATATGTGATTTGTTACTTGGTTGCTAAGGTAACCCCATCTGGTTGCTAGGCAGTTACCAAGGGTATACTTAACATGGCTACTTGCCATCCTGAGTGAAATAAGTCAACCCGGAAGTCTCTACGATGTTCTGGTGTAGAGATATCTGATTTGTTACTTGGTTGCTAGGTTAACCCCATCTGGTTGCTAGGCAGTTACCAAGGGTATACTTAACATGGCTCATTGCTATCCTGAGTGAAATAAGTCAACCCGGAAGTCTCTACGACATTCTGATCCTAAGATATCCATCTTAGTGATTTTGATTGGAAGTCAATGGTGTTTGGTTACTAGGGTGCTCTAAATGGTTGCTAGGGCATGGCTAAGTACTTCCCATGATGATACTTGAAGACTAATTGCTCACCCAATTAAAACAAGCCATCTCTCATGTCTGCAGGACATTCTGATCCGAAGATATCACACTCTAATTGAAAGCAATAGAGTTGGTTGCTAGGGTGCTCTAAACGGTTGCCAGGACGTGGCTAGCCAGTGAACATAGTGATTCTTATTGGCTGCTTACTATCCTGACTCAAAAGAACCAATCCCCATGTGTCTACGACATTCTGTTCTGAAGATATACTTCTGAGACATTTTGAATGGAAGTTAATGGGGGTGGTTGCTAGGGTCCCATAAATGGTTGTTAGTGCATGGCTATGCCATTTACAAGGTGATACTAAAAGAGTGATTGGTATCCCGATTGAAATGAGCCCACCCCCACGTCTCTATGTCACTCTGATTGGGAGATATGATCTGACAACTTTCTTGCATTGACTGCCATAGTAGGAACAAAAATGTCTTCCCATATTAACCTATGGGACTTTTTGGGATGTTTTTTTTGCCCCCTTTTTTACCCCCAAACACAGGGTATGTTCGAATACGGCTTGCCAGCACAAATCAAATGAGAGAACCCACATGTGTCTAAGACATTCTGCTCAGAAGATATCACACTCAGCCATTATGAATGGAAGTCAGTGGGGATGGTTGCTAGGGTGCTCTAAATGGTTGTTAGGGTGTGGCTAACCATTAAACAGAGGGATTCTTATTGGCTGCTTACTAACCTGACTCAATGGAGCCAATCTGCAAGTCTCTAAAACATTCTGTTCTGAAGATATCCTTCTGAGACATTTTTAATGGAAGTTAATGGATGGTGGTTGCTAGGGTATGGCTAGCCAGTGATCAGAGTGATTCTTATTGGCTGCTTACTAACCTGACTCAAAAGAGCCAATCCCCAAGTGTCTATGACATTCTGTTCTGAAGATATCCTTCTGAGCCATTTTGAATGGAAGTCTATGTGGGCGGTTATTAGGGTGCCATAAATGGTTGCTAGGGAGTGGCTACACCATTTCCAAGATGATACCTAAAGACTGATTGGAAGCCCGAGTGAAATGAACCCGCCCCAACGTCTCTACGGCATTCTAATTGGGAGATATGATCTGACAGCTTTCTTGCATTGACTGCCATAGTAGGAAAAACATTTTTCTTTCATGTGCGAGATCCTCACCATAGTATGTCAATGGGACATTTTCGGGACATTTAATGCCCCCCCAGGGGTGCACCGTACCCCCAACCCCTTAGAAAAGTCACAGCACCAGTGTCATCAATAGGCCGGTCGATTTGACACCTCATTTGTGGGTCTACAACAAACGGTGTGGGATGAGTTAGGTGCCGAAGTTTGAACGGAATAATAATAAGAATAACTAGATAGGTACATTTCCTGAAGAAAATGTGAGTGGTGCTTGCCGTGGCAAAATTCGTCACCATGATGTCCCACCAACTGCCCCAAGTTGAAAGAGGCCACCCCCATTACAGTAGGATGTTCTGGTGCAGAGATATTGGTGTAGTTCCATGGTTGCTAGGGTAACCCCATGTGGTTTCTAGACAGTTAAAAGGGTGATACTTAGAGGCTCCTTGACATCATGAGTGAAATAAGGCAACTTGGAAGTCTCTACGATTTTCTGGTGCAGCGATATGTGATTTGATACTTGGTTGCTAGGGTAACCCCATCTGGTTGCTAGGCAGTTACCAAAGTGATACTGAACAAGGCTACTTGTGAAATAAGTCAACCTGGAAATCTCTATGATGTTCTGGTGCAGAGATATGTCATTTGTTACTTGGTTGCTAGGGTAACCCCATCTGGTTGCTAGGCAGTTACCAAAGTGATACTGAACAAGGCTACTTGTGAAATAAGTCAACCCGGAAATCTCTACAATTTTCTGGTGCAGAAATATGTGATTTGTTACTTGGTTGCTATGTTAACCCCATCTGGTTGCTAGGCAGTTACCGAGCTGATACTCAAAAGGCACCTTGCTACCCTGAGTCAAATGAAAGAAACCCAATGTCTCTACAATGTTCTGGTGCAAAGATGTTATTTGTTACTTGGTTGCTAGGGTAACGCCATCTGGTTGCTAGGCAGTTACCAAGGTGATACTCAAAAAGCTTCTTGCTACCCTGAGTCCAATAAACAAAACCAGAAGTCTCTATGATATTCTGGTGCAGAGATATGTGATTTGATACTTGGTTGCTAGGGTAACCCCATCTGGTTGCTAGGCAGTTACCAAGGTGATACTTAATGCTCCTTGCTGGTCTGAGTCAAATAAGCCAAAGTTGAAGTCTCTACGATGTTGTAGTGCAGAGATATGTGTTTTGCTATACGGTTGTTAGGGTAAGTCCGTCTGGTTGCTAGGAAGTTGCCATGGTGATCCTAAAAATGCTGCTTGCTGGACTGAGTGTAATGAGGCAAACCTGAAGACTATGATATTCTGATCCAGAGATATCCAACTAAGCCATTTTGAATGGCAGTCAATGGGTTTTGGTTGCTAATGTGCACTAAATGATTGCTAGGTTGTATGCAGTTGCTAGGGTGTTAAAGTGATAGAGTGAAAGAAAGAATAAAAAGTGTTGTGTGATGTAAAGATAGAAAAGAAAGTGATGGAGTGATAAATAGATAGATTGAAAGTATGAGTGGTAAATTAGAACAGCTAAAGGCATATTAAAGGTCTTCTGTGTGGCTGTATACTTTTGCATTTTTGACAGTTGGAGTTTGAATAGTCTGAACATTCCATCAGTGTAAGTGAAAGGGGATTTTTCCGATGTTTGATCGTCCGCTGTGGGAAAACCATAAGTCCGATCAGTAAGAAAAGATATAGCACACTGTTCGGGATTAGTCTGAAGGTCTGTGCCGAGTTTGGTGCATGTAGCTTAAAAGCTCTAGGAGTTAGAGTCATACTTTTTAGTCTCAGAATAATAATAATAACTAGATTGAAAAGTTTGTGGACAAACTTTAGGTTGGCTTGAGAAAGCCAAGCTAATCCTGAAAGTTTGTAGTAATTGTAAAAGCTTGAAGGTTTTAAGTTTGAAGTAGTTATAAGTTTAAGTAATAGCTTTAAAAGTTCAAAGTTGAAAGATAAGACCATTCAGTCTATCAGATAGATAGATAGATAGATACTGTAGATAGATAGACAGACAGACAGATAGATAGATCATTTGGTTGCTAGGCAGTTACCAAGGTGATACTCAAAAGGCCCCTTATTACCCTGAGTCCAATGAAAGCAACCCGAAGTCTCTGATGTTCTGGTGCAGAAATATGTGGTTTGTTGCTAGGGTAACCCCATATTGTCGCTAGGCAGTTACCAAGGTGATACTTAGAGGCTACTTGCCATCCTGAGTGAAATAAGTCAACTTGGAAGTCTAAAGTATCATTTAAAACCTTAAAACCTTCAAACTTCAAGCTTTTAAAACTACTTCAAACTTTCAGGCTAGTCTTTCTCAAGCCAGCCTAAAGTTTGTCCACAAACTTTTCAATCTAGTTATTATTAGGTTGGCTTGAGAAAATTTCTGACTCTAATTCCTCTTAAAGCTTTTAAGCTACATGCACCAAACTCGCCACGGCTAACTTGATCACTAACTCTCAAATACCGCCGGTAATGTCCAATAACTCTGGCGACAAATGTTCGGTTACACCCTTTTTAGCAAAAGATTACTAACTTAGATGCACTATGTGTCTTTTACTTGAAGCTTTGTTAGGTTCACATTAATGAACAGTGTACTTGGTCCCGAGTTACACTACCATTGTTACCGTGATGTAGAGAAATTACATAGTTATAACATCACATCTGAAATGTAAGAGCTACAAAATAAAAACTTACCCTGTGAAACGTCCTGCTCAAATCGTGCTTGTGAAGATGGTTCAGGTCGATCAGCTTGTTCTACCAAAATTTCATTATGGGACTCGGGCTTGTACTGGTTCGGCAAAACTGACGCCATTGTTACTGTAGTTACAATAGTGTTAACAGCTCTCTGGAGCTGAAACTCGGTTATGGTAAGGGGCGTTACATTTCCGACACGCACTAAGTGGTTGACCAATCACAACAGTCTGGGCCAGCTGACCAATCAGAGCAGACTGGGCTTTTCAGAAAGGGGGGCTTTAAAGAGACAGGAGCTACAGAGCGTTTCAGACAGAGGGTGAAAAGAGGTGCAGCAGCAATGTACAGTATGAGAATTTTTTTTTTTTTTTTTTTTTTTTTTTTACATTAAAGCATGTAAACCTATTCTAGTAGACCCCCAAAATTAAATTATGAACCTGTAAATGAGTATAATATGGGCTCTTTAAGAAAAATGGTTCTAAATAGTACTAGATAGTTATTTGTCTTGTAACAATAGCAGAACCCTTTTTGGTGCTAAATAGCCCCCTGTGCTAAAGGGGATTTTCTCCCCTTTTCTCCCCAATTTGGAATTCCCAATTCCCAATGCGCTCTAGGTCCTCATGGTGGCTTAGTGACTCGCCTCAATCCGGGTGGCAGAGGACGAATCTTAGTTTCCTCTGTGTCTGAGACAGTCGATCCGCGCATCTTTTCATGTGGCTTGTTGAGCACATTACTGCAGAGAACTAGCGAGTGTGGAGGCTCACGCTATTCTCCACAGCATCCACGCACAACTCACCACGCGCCCCAACCGAGAACCACATTATAGCGACCACAAGGAGGTTAACCCAACATGACCCTACCCTCCCTAGCAACTGGGCCAATTGGTTGCTTAGGAAGCCTGGCTTGAGTCACTCAGCACGCCCTGGATTCGAACTTGCGACTCCAGGTGTGGTGATCATACTTGCTGAGCTACCCAGGTCCCAAACCCCCCTTTTTAAAGGTTCCATTAAGATCCATATTTTGAAAGTGCTATATACTGTATACAATGCTATGAAGAACCTTGAGTTTTTTTATATATGTGATCCTATAAAACATTATTGCCTCAATTACAGTTTTACATAATATAAACAAGCAAATAAATAATTTAAAAGCTAGGCATGTGTGTCAAATAAGTACTTAAATAAGAAACTTTAGACAAAAACTTTATAGGGAACAGGAAGTGTTAGAGAAAATATTTTTATTTCATCAACAAATCAATGAAGGAAGAGTGAACTCAAATTTTACTGAAAACACAAAACCGATGTAATGAAGGCTAAATTTCACTAAAATATCTGTACAATCCACTGATGTCTTCACCATCCATCACTGTGTGTATTTTAGTGTAATTGAGTTGCAGCCCCTCATGCGGTGTGTTGTGTGATGAGGTTATGGGGTCCTAAAGAGTCTGAGTAGAAATACACAACTAGGCAGAGATTAGGTGTTTCAGTGTAAATTCACAATATAGAGTATGTGAGCCCTTTTTTCACAATTTGAAAAATATAAAGTGTGATTTTTGGCAAAATTTGAGACCAGAGAATACATACCCCGATAACACGTACAACAGTTTATTTGATGTGTGATCACGGGCCCTATTTTTATATATATTTTTTTTTTTTTTTTAAAAAGAGCGCTGTGTGATCCATTTGCCCAAAGTCAGTGGCATGGCCATGAAGTTTTGATATTTTCGTGCAAGAATATGCCAAGTCTAAGCACAAGTGGGTTAGCAAAACTGTTTGCACAAAGCGCTAATGTGATGGATCAAGTGCAATTTAATTAAGTGCAAGGTTTTTCTCTGGTTTTGATGGCTTGCACCATCTGCTTTCTATTATATAATCCTTTGCCTATCAAGCAATGTCAATATAAATGAAGACAGCCTATTCATAACAATTAGATAGTGTAAAGGGGCTGTATTTAATGCATTAGATTAGAATAATAGAAATATGGACCATTTGTGTCTTACGTTCTTTTGCACAATATCTACGTCCTTACTGTGAACTCTCTCCCGTTTTTGTCTGCCATGTTCCATTGCTATGGTGTTTAGCAGTGAAATACTACAGCTGATGTTTGTGTTTCCTCCTGCCTCCAGAACACATTATGGGATGCTTGAAACATGCTATGCTGCTCTCCCATTTTTCATTGTTTTATAATGTATATTTATTTTTTGTTTTTCTGTTTGTTTTATTTAATTTTTGTGGTGAACTTTATTAATTTGACACTTTTAGTCTATCAACATTTATGTACAGCAGCGATAGATAACACAAAACATATCCCAGCACACATTAACATACCCAAACTATAACACATGCATATATCCTGACCTAGACACATCACATCCATTCCAAATATCATCACTCCCTCCCCTAACCAAAAAGAAACAAAAAAACCTTAAACGTAATTCTATCAATATCAACCACGATTACATTTTCTTCTTTTGCACCATGAAATCGAGCCATTGATAGTTCCATATACCATATGCAATGTCCAAATACTTTATGTAATTCCTGTGAATTCCTCCATCGCTGAGATTTTTTTTGTTTTTTTTGTTTTTGCTGCTGTAAATCCCACAAGCCATATTCTTTTTTCTTTGATTATAAAAGTTGAATTATCATTCAATAATAAAATTTTAGGATTACAAGGAAGGTTCCTACCCAATAGCCCTGACAAAGCCTTTGGAACAGCTTTCCAAAAATTACTGACCTCTTGACAAGACCATACGATATGTAATAAAAGTACCAATTGACCGTTGGGAACAATTTACAATTTAGCATAGAGGACCTTTTTCATCTGAAAAAGTTTGTGCAGTACAATACAAATCGCTGGACAAAATTAAAATGAATAATTTGTTGATTCGGATTCCTAGAGGTTAACATCATATTATCCCAAACCACCTTCCAATTAATTTCAGGTTATGGAATCTTGAGGTCCTTACTCCACAAACCCCCGATTAAGGAGGGTTTATAAGAGACTTCCAGTATCTTTTCATACAATTTTGAGACCACAGACCTCTTTTTGCCCAAAATGAAAACTTCATGAAGGGGATTGGAAACTAATATTGTACTCCAAGGTACTCCATAAGCTTTTAAAGCAGCATGTAATTGTAAATTAAAAAAAAGACCGACCGACCCTGGAAGATTAAATTGATCTTTCAAATCCTGAAATAAGCAAATTACTCAATTTTTTTGAAACATCTGAAATTAGTACGAATTCCTCTTTTATTCCAATCTGGAAAAGAGATTGGTCGACTACCTATAAGTAATTTAGCATTATGAAACATAAGCTTAAAGCTTAAATCTAGAATTCATTCTGTTATCCTTCCTACTAGATTCCATGTTTTAATCACTTACGATATTATTGGACCAAATTTAACTTTACTGTTTTTATCAGAAATGTTGGCGTAAATAAGATCTTGTAACCAGTGAGGTTTAACTATATTCTCCTCCAAATTATGCCAAGCCACATATGCTGAAGGGTTCAACCAATAAATGAAAGGTCTCAGTACAAATCCCCATGCATAAAATTTAAAACTGGGCAAGCCCAAACCCCCTGCTTTCCTCTTTCTTTGCAAAGTCAACATTTGAATCCTTGAACACTTGCCCTTCCAGATAAACTTTGAAATTGCTTTTTGCAATTTATTCCAGAATCCAGCAGGTGGGGGAAGTGGTAACATGGAGCTACAAAAATTAGCATGGTATAAAACGTTAATTTAAACTAGTGCAATCCTTGCCTGAAGAGAATTTGGGGTAGCAGTCCAGTATTCTAAGTCAGCCAGTAACACTTTAAAAACACTTAAAATTTGTCTCTATTATTAATTTTACCAAAGAAAAAATATCCAGGCCCAAGTATTTAAACTTCCGAATGATGAGCATATTGGAAGGTATGGCTATATTAGTTATACTACTGTTTAACTGTAAAAGGCACGATTTAATCCAGTTTATTTTATAGCCAGAAATCTCACTAAACTGATTAAAAATTTATAAAATCTCTGGTAAACCAACACCAACATTACCCAAGTACAATAGTACATCATCAGCATATAGAGATATGTGATAGGCGTTAAAGTGTTTGGAGTAAGATTAGGAGACTGCCGCACAGCCTGTGCAACTATAAAGAAAATAAGAGGATAGAGGGCATCCTCGTCGCGTACCCGTCAAAAATAGTAGTAGATAACATGCCATTAACTGAAATGCAATCTTTGGGAGAGGCATAAATAGTTAATATACATTTTTCTAGAAAACCATAAAACAGACCATAGATAATGCCACTCTGATCAAATGCTTTTTCAGTGTCCAAAGAAAGCACAGCACAAGGATGTTTAATATTAATAGCTTCATTAACGATGTGAAGCAGTCTCCTAACATTGTCAGAAGAATTTGGTCCATATGTACCAAATAATTCATAAAAGGCTCTAACCGATTCTCTAAGTTTAGCAAATAATTTATTGTCCACATTCAATAAAGAAATTGGATGATAAAAATTCTATAGATTGCGCTATAGAAGTTATCCTTTTCTTCAAAAGCAGAGATATAATTGCTATATTTGAGTTGTGAAAATTCTCCCTTGTCAACTGCTAAATGAAACATTCACCATTAGTCACCAGAATAGGACAGAATTCTGGCGGGTTACTGTCTATCCCCAGATATTTACCGGTTTTGATACTTTTAACTATCTCCTCCAGTTCCGAAAGTGTAACTGGAGCTTCCAATAATGCAGTGGATTCAGAGTTAACTGAAGGTAATTTGAGACCATCAAAAAAAGATGTTAGGCACAATTTCAGAACTATATAATTTTTAGTAAAAAGAGCTAAATACCTTACCGACCTTCTCTGAATGAACAGTACCGTCTGGTGATTTAATTGCGGTGACCACTGAATGAGATTCATTAGATCTAACTTTAGATCTAAGAGACGACTAGGATGGGATCTGTTAAAATAAAACTTTTGTCGAGCTCTGAGGAATTCTGATTTCTGTTTAAGTAGATTATTTAATTCCTTTGTTACCACTTCCCTATCTGTAATCAGTTCAGATGTTGGCCTACCAGCCAAACTTATTTTACAATCTAGTTTTACAAACTAGACACTAGTTTCCTTTCTAATTAATTGATTTACTGAATATTAGATTTTCTCTCAAATGGGAAGAATATGGAAAATTAAACAATTTAGCTGTATCCCATAATATCCGAGGGTCCTTAGGGTTTCTATTAATCTTAATAAAAATTAAGATGTTCTAAAAATTGTCTGGAATTTTATTATTTTTTAAATAACATGTTAGTCCAGTAAAGAGAGATACCTTAATATCAGATTTGTGGTCAAATAAAGCATTCTGTAGCATTTCTACATTATGCACCTTAAGTAGATGCGGGAAAACAAAAAGGAAGTCTATTCTGGACAAAGATTTATGTCTGTTTGAATAACATGAACATTCTTTGGATGATGGGTTCTTAGAGCGCCAAATTTCAATCAGTCCAAATCACTAGCCCATCCCCGTAGAGCCACACTTGCCACTTTTTGACCAGCTCCTTTCTTCACACCTGTTCGTCCATATTATGCTCCCACACAGCATTAAAATCACCACCAATAAAAAAAAATAAATAAATCTTTAAGTTCAGACAAATGTCATATACATTTGGTACATACACAGATATAAACTCATTTTTAACAGCAGCAATCAGCATTTAAAAAAAATACAATCCTTCCTTCATTATCAGCCCCTATGCCAGGTTTTATGATTAATTTTTATGTTCAATTTCTGCACAGCATGCTTGAGCTTTGGAAAGGTACTACACAAAATAAACTTACTATGGATCTCATAATACACAAATCATGGTTTTAAGTGATTGATAGTTCTTTAATATCATCTGCTGGTGGAATCTCCAAACTGCAAATGCAGGAACTGATTTTAGACTTTGTGCCAAGATTGGATGTGCTACTTAAACATTTTAGTGCAATGATCTATTTCTCAGGAAAATAGCAAGTTGCACTTTGCACCACTTCATTAACATACAATACACACACAGTTTGCGTGCATTCACACACAGATAGTGCAGGCACTCCCAGCCATGGCCACTTGTGCTGGCATGAAAATTGCACTTAATATTAGCACTCACAAAAATTGCTGCACCTGCATTTCAGGCTCTACTTTTATGAGTGTGCAAAGCGCAGCGCTACGCACAATGACTGTGCACTACAGCTTATCCAATTTTCATGCCAGAGCAAAGCGCAATTGGGTGTGCTTGCACCATCTATAGGTCATAGTTTATTTTTCAATTATAATGTTTATATTAACAATGGCATTTATGATTTAATTTGTATTGATGTTTTTCCACCTGTTGTCAGAGTGATTAAGTTGCTGCAAAAGCATCCAAAACCTAACAAGAATCACATTTTCTATGATTATAAATGGAAGATGTCACTGTCAAAGAAATATTTCTATTCTTTGCATATTCAGTCCATTTCCACTACCAATTTTTAGGAATGTGTTGTCTTTATTTGGATCACTGGTGTTTGACTGGAAACGGACTACATAATAGGATGCACACGGTACAATGACAGAAGGTCCTCAGAATTAAACTGCACTCGATCCAGCCCATTATAGTGCTTTGTGCGTGAAATTTGCGCCTATATGGTCTCTATATTGCAGTTTTTCTTAGTAAATCACAAAAAAAAAACTGAATGTGAGAAAAAATAAAGAAATATACATTAAACTAATACAGTATATCAATGCTTAATTTATAGGTCCACAAAAAGAAAAGGCTTATTTTGAAAAGTTAAAAAAAAAAAAATTAAACATGATATAGACATAGTATCCTATACTTTTGGAAAAAAATTAAAAATGCATTTGGAATGAGGGGTAGTATACTGTGACACAGATGACTCGATAGGATCCATGTGCAGCATAGAGTTTATTAAGGGCAAAGAAAAAACTAGATTGCAAGGCAGGCTGGTGTTGGGGGAAGAAAAAAAAAAATAAAAAAGAAAAAAACCCACACACGCACAGGCAAAACACTCCAAAGAGTAATCCAAAAACAAGAGGCAATAGCAACACCAGGAACACAGGCAAGGGTCAAAACACAGAGTATCCAAAACAATAGTAAATGCTCAGAAATGCAGTTGTGGGAGATCTACAAGACTTCAAAAGTAGCAGTGAGCAAAAATGTCCTTATATACAGTCTATGAAGAGTAGTGAATGAGATGCCAGTGTTCCAGGAAGCGGAAGTAATTCGGGTGAGGGCGCCCTCATATAGTGGGAGACCAGTTCAGGAGTAGATGTGACATACGTTAGGCCCTGATTTACTAAGACACCAAAAAACGGGTGCTAATTAGCTTTAGCAATCTATCAAATTGCGTGTGTCAAAGTTATATGTAGAGAGCTGTAGAGAGCATCCTGACTGGCTGCATCTCCGCCTGGTACGGCAATAGCACCACCCACAACCGCAAAGCCCTGCAAAGGGTGGTACGAACTGCAAGACACATCATCGGAGGTGAGCTTCCCTCCCTCCAGGACATATATACCAGGCGGTGTGTGAAAAAAAAGCTTGGAGGATCAGAGACTCCAGCCAACCGAGCCATAGGCTGCTTTCACTGCTACCATTAGGCAGGCGGTATCACAGCATCAGGACCCGCACCAGCTGACTTCATGACAGCTTCTTCCCCCAAGCAATCAGACTTTTGAACTCTTGATCTCTCACGATCAATATACATCAGCACTACACTTTATTAATCTTATTATCTCACACTGGACTGTCATAAATTATATTCTCTCTTAACACAGAGCAACTTACTATCAACCGACAGCCTGAATGTCAATACAGCACAATACAACCTACTGTACATATATATATATATATATATATATATATATATACACACACACATACACACACACACACACACACACTATTTTGATTGTATAATGTGTATTCTATATTGTGTGTATTGTAAACTGTACATTGTATGTTATTATTTGTATATTGTGTTGTGTGTAATTGTGTATATTAGATTTTAAATTGAGCTGTGTAAATCTGAAGTTTATTGTAAATTGGTATGTGTCTCATCACTGTCACGACTACTATGTTGCTCGGAACTGCACCCAAGTATTTCATACACTATTGCACTTGTGTTTATGGTTGTGTGACAATAAAAGTGATTTGATTTTGATATATGGCATTGAACACTGGTATAAGCCGACCCACTATCTGTTCCAAAAAACACTTAAAACATACTTTGCTAGCCACCTATAGTAAGCTGACTTTGTGGTGCAGGCTAAGAAGCTATTAAATACCGGTACAGGCCCCTGTCTATCACAGCAACATCAATTAATGTTGCAAGTTTTGGAAGGGGCTATATCTTTGTTCGATCAATGGCAGATGGAGTATTTGGTAAAACTGTTTAAAATCAGTGTTCTATTTTATGCAATTCAGTTTGGTTGCACTATAGTGGCAAAGAAATTACATACCTTAGTGTGACAGTCTTGCCCGTGTGGTCTATTTATTGTATGTGGCTCACTGTATAATGGAGATCCAAAAATGGAAAAAAGGGTTTCGTGGCACAGAGAATGAATCAGTCCCACAGCATGTCTCATTAGCTCTGCTCTCTTTAAAACAATTATTTCTCAATTTAATCCTTTTAAATGTTTTACTTTGTGATCGTATGGTGATGAAATTAAAAAATCTTTGTACAATTTTATCAAAATGACAGTTAAGCATTTTCACTAAATTCTTCTAAGAACAGTTCAAATTAATTCAATATGAAAAGGAAACGTCCCCACCTAGTGGTGAACATGGGCAATTCAGTACATATAATGCAATTAATCAAAACACATTAAAACAATATTTTTACAACATTACCTGTATAATGGAGATACAAAAATGGAAATAAGGGTTTCGTGGCACAGAGAATGAATCAGTCCTACATGAAACACAAGATAATACACAGGAATTAAACAAAGTCAGAATAACTCAATATAAAAACACATTCGATGCCAAACACGTCAACAGATCCCTAACATGTTCATTACAAGACTGATTCACAATAGCAGTTATTTATGCGTTTTAAGTACTTTTTAACTGATAATTCCCCAGACCACTCAAAATGTGCCACTTATCCACAGCATGTCTCATTAGCTCTGCTGTGGCAGTTCCCTATTCCACTCATCAAATAGCATCATTCACCATATAGATGGCGCTGTCCCCATTTATGCAGTAATTTATCATATTAACACACCGTTACATTAGCTTTAAAGCTGAAGTATGTAACTTTTCAGTGTTAAAATACTTATTTCCCAGCTCAATATGCAGAGACAGATACAAGTAAGTCATTCAGAGTTTTTTTTTTTATTATTATTATTAAACGTTAAATGCTTTGTCTCTGAGGCACAATAAAATTATTGTGTTTGTTTAGCGCGACCTGCCCCAACAACATTACTCAACCAATGGCGTTTTGAACATTGCTTATTTTTGCAATTCCTTTCGGCGGCGCAAGTGTCTCAGAAATTACCTACTTCAGGTTTAAGTTTGTTCAGTGGCACCCCACGTTGGCAATGTCTTGTCCAAGCGCTCACGTCTGCACTTGTGTATACGGGCCGAGTACTAAATGACATACTACCCTTACTCTTTCTGCCAGAGACTGATATATGGAAAACGCAGTAAGAATATAGTATGGGTAGTATGCGTTTCTAATCTCAGCCACGGTGTTACAATTCATGCTGCCTTAGTTATTTTGACTTTTATGTGTGCAGGTGTGGAGCATCAGCTATAACTCGTGGCTTACATTAGTGTTATTGGTGTGGTCATGTGTGATCTGGATGTTTAAGGATCGGCGGCGGTTCGCCATGCTCTGTGCTCCATTCCTCGCTGTCTACGGAACTTTGCTGCTAGTGACTGCATTCATTAGTGAACTCCATCTCAACTATAGTGACATTTTCCCCACTTTACCGAAGGTTGTCCTGATTGACTTAGATATCTATGGCTATCAAGTGCCCTGTATCCACCTTGCTGCAAAGGTTCGTAAAGCTAATTCTTTTGATGGAGCTTAATCAATAGCTTACTGACAAACCCTGTCTGTCAAACCAGATAAAACACTTGTAGTAAACATTTCTTTTCAGTGTGTCCATGCTTTAAAGTTGTAATGTCTCTAACATTGCTTGATATTCTAATTTTAATAGACATGTTAATGTTGATATGACAATACATATAAGCCTATGTGGCCAATGTTCTTTGCAGGTGTGTTATGCGTTTTGTTTCTGGATATTACTGCGACAACGATTGAAAGAGAAACATGAAAAGCAGCAGCATAAAGAGCAAAGTTTAATGGAGGTCAAAGTTCAAGCATGTAAGTAAAAAAATTCTTGTTAATCTTTAAAAATAAGTATTTTAAACATAAGTTGCATATTTTAAATAAAATTCTTATTCAATCTATCTGTCTGTCTATCTCTCTGTCTGTCTCATTCAAATATAATTAAATAAAATATTAAAATCATTTAGCAGAATTTTGGATGTAAAATTATTTTTGTGAATACAAATCTTAATCAAATTCACTAGAACACAACATGTCACAGGTTTCCAACGGGGAAGTGTTACAGATTGGTCAAGGATGTAACAAGAATGGAACACTCTATGGTTCATACTCTAAATGGCAAACAGCAAAACAGGATCAGGGTGCGCTTTTAGGGGAGCGACAAATGTAGGGGACTCATGCCAACATGGAGAGAGGGAGACAATGGGCATTTAAATAGGAAGGTCCTGATCAGTTCAAAGTGCATCCCTTTTAGCCTTGTTACCTGAAACAAAATGACTGTGACAGAAGGTAATTTTATCGATTTGTTTTAAATATAATATAGGGCATTTATCACAAATGCCATTTCTAATTGGCCTATGTTTAAGGCCTATTTATACAATCATATGCTATCATCATAAATCCCTGCTATTTAGTAATAGACCTCATTCACAGCAACACCATCTTTGATTCTTGATGGGAATGACAATGAGGCTGTGATATAAACATACAATGGGCTGTACTGCAGTTTAAAGCAGGGACTAAAAATTTAATGTTTTTCCATTTCAGTTTGTGTAGAGCAGAAACTGTATTTCTTTGTTCCAGTTTGGACATTCCACAGCCTCCTTTCCAAATGGTAACCGATTAGAATGAAACAAAAGAACGATTAATAAAGTTCTTTTTTTAAAATTACAGTACTCTACTAAGGGTAGGTGAAAAACCAGTTGCAAGTGTTGCCAGATCTCGCAAGAAAAACAAGCAGCCTGCTCTGGAAAAACAAGCCTAAAATAAGCCACTTGCCTCACCAAAACAAGCGAAAATAAGCAATAAATTTCTTCTGTGTGGTGGATTTATCAGTGTAGAAATCGGCAAACAGTCTTGAGGTTTATTAGTCTCTGTGTCTCGCTCCTGCTTCTTTGCAACTTTTTCTTTGACTTCTTATGTGCTTATTCCAATCTTATATGGACAGAACTATTACAGTTTTTTTTTTTTATTTTATTTTGCTTATTATGGCATCCAAATCGACTAAAAGCAAGAGGGATCTTAAACCGGACCTCTTCGATGACAGTGCCAGTGATCTTAATATGGCGGCGATAGCTACGCTTCTAGATCAACACCATCAGGCCCTCTCGGCTGATTTCAAATCGGTCATCTCATCACAAGAGATCAAGATAGACCACATCCAGGCCACGGTTTCGGACCATATTCATAAAATTGCCTCGCTCGATGCCAGTGTAACAGACAAAAGCTTTCTTGCCCTGGAGATTACTTATGCTGCTCTGTCTGATAACACCACCAAGCTACAGGCTAAAATACCAACCTCAAGTCACGCAGCCGGCAGAATAACATATGAATCATTGGCCTACCTCAATTGATTGAAGGCCCTCGTCCTTCCTATTTCCTCTCGCAGCTACTATTTGAAGTCCTGGGAGAGGACATCCTTCCTTCCCCTCTGGAGATTGATAGAGCCCACAGGGCCCTCACCAGTAAACCGGTGGCCGGAAAGAAACCAAGAGCAATCATCATTCGGCTGCATCACTATCAACAGAAAGAACTGATTATGCGCAAGGCCTTAGCCAAAAGAGGCAGGCTAAAATTTCAAGACAGCCTGATCACCATATACGCAGACTACGCGCCTGATTGGGTGGCACAGCATTTTAAATATCGCCACTTCATGGCGGATCTTTGCAATCTGGGACTCAGACCAACTCTACTTTTCCCAGAAAGGCTCTTTATTAAGATGGAGGTAAAGATACTTTTCTTCACTAGCTGAGGCCGAGGACATAGTGTCTTCAGTCTGATCTGGCTCCTCATCATAAAACTGCTTTGTTTACTTCAATCCCTGCATCTGATATTCAGCTGGATAACCACATTTTATTGCCGGGCCTTTACATGCTCACCCTCTGCCTATTCCCTGATGGTGTCCGAAACATTTTCTATGATTAGTTGACGGAGTCTGGTTTTTCATACTGGCCTTATACTCACTTGAGTTCTACTCACATGGATGATTATTCCTTTTTTTATAATGATATATGCTGACCATATACAGTTTGACTCTTATGTTGCATAGACTTCTAACTGGATCAAATGTTATCGTTGGATGTTACCGACCCTGCTGAGTTCCGCAGGATGTTTCATTCAGCTAAATATTCACTTATAAACATGTACTTACTTAGCTTTGTCTCTTTTACCCCTTCCATTCTCCCCCTTTTTTTTTTTTTTTTTTTTTCTTCAATATTGTTGCCATTTGTCTGATACTGCTGGGCAGCAATCATTGTTCTGACTTCTGTCCTGCCTATATTTTTGGGGGGGGTTTCGTTAACAGTAAAATGGGAGATGATATCTGAAGGTCAAGTTATCCATTTGTGTTGAACTTGACTTAAGTACTCAGAGGGTGGGTGGCCTTTCTTAGCATGTGTTTACTATTGAGGGGGGCAAGTTGATGGTGGGGGTTGGTTTTTTCCCCTCCTCCTCCCTTTCCTTATTTTTTTCTTGGACCCAGGCCACATTTCTGCACACCGATGTTTCCTCTCTTTATCAATTCTACTGAATGGCTAATACTACTAAGATAAGGGATGGGGGGCTATGACTAATTTCTTGGAATACCAAAGAGATTAATATTGGTCTCAAAGCCGGTAAGATCCTTACTCACCTACAACATCAAGGCTGCAATCATGTTCTTACAAGAAATGCACGTGTACAGCAGATGTGCTCCATATTAAGAGAGCCTGGATGGGTCATCTATTTCATTCTAAATTTTCTCAAAGAGCTTGTGGGGCAGCTATTATTATTCATAAATCTGTCCTGTTTGTATCGACTAATACTATATCAGACCCCAATGGGCGATTTGTTATAGTCACGGGCAAGCTCCGTAACATACCAGTAATTCTTGTCTATTTTTGCCCCCAACTGCGATGATGAGTTTTTCATCAAGTTATTTTCTAACTTACCAAATGTTGATTGTAACAAACTGGCCATGGAGACGGTGTTAGGATCCATGTGCAGGAAGTTTATTAAAGTACACAAGCAAATAATCCAAATCGGCAGGCAAACAGAGGTAGTTGTTAAGCAGGCGGTATAATCCAATAAACCAAAAAGACAGTCCAACAAGGCAAACAAAACAAAGGGGTATCCAAAGGCAGTAAATCCAGGAAAACAGGCAATGGTCAAAACAAGACAACAATCAGCAATGGAAAACCACTTGGTAAAGCAGGGTAAACTGGCAATACTTCACAATGAACAATGGAACAGCATGGTATTTATATAGTTTAAACAGGAAGTCACCAAAGAAGAAATGGTACAGAGTTAGTATTCGGGAGAGGGCTCCCTCTGGTGGTTGGTAGGAGGGGTAACAACCTCAGATGTAACAGTTGATGACCATTATATAATTATTGGTGGAGACTTTAATCTGGCACAGGCTTCGTTTGACAGGTCTTCCGCTAAAATAGCTACTCTGTCCAAATCAGCCAATGTAATGCTTAATTATTCTTCTCAGCTGGGACTTTCGGACCCCTGGAGATTTAAGAACCCTCAGGACAAGGCCTTTTCGTACTTTTCGCATGTACACCATCCATTTTCAAGAATCTATTTTTTTACTGCTGTATAACAATTTGTTACGCTGTAACAATTTCTAGTCAATAATCTAGTCTTGAGGTCATGAACGCATAAATTAGTTTTTCGGCATCAGCAACAGAGTGCATGTGTCATAACTTAGCAATATATCTGAGGTGGAAGAATGCTGTTTTAGAAAAAATTGGAAATGTGTTTTTCAAAAGTTAGATTGCCATTAGGGCTGAAACGATTACCCAACATTATCGACAATGTCGACAATAAAAATTTGTCGACAGAAAATATCATTGTCGATTTTATCATTTCATTTAACACAACATGAGATCATTTGAAACACTAATGATGATGTGGGAGAGCAACACTTCAGCTCATGCTTGATTGGAGAGGAAGAAAGAACTTGCCTGTCAGGATGTCTAAAAAGGAAACACCTCGGAGTTATATACAGTATTTAATGCATCCTTTATTAAAGTTCAAATAATAAGGAAGCAGGTTGTATAAATAAGCACAAACTCCGAAACCTGCATTTCTCATTGTGGTATGAGTCGCGTGAAAAACAGCACGAGAGTGTTTCAAACTTCTTCCGGCTGATACACTGTCTTGCGCTGAGAAGCTCATCACTCGTGCGTGCTTGCTGCAGTTAGATTATAATGTGATTGCTTGCAATGTAGTGAATCATAATATATGTGTCATGACGTGTATCTTATCGTGAAGAAAATCGGCGATATGAAGTTCTATTAAGAAGAGAGTTTGTTTTTTTGTGAGTTAAAGATGGATCGAAATCAACTGAACAAAAAGGTGAGAGGGTATATTCCTAGCCACTGATATGTATATATAGAACTGGAGTGATGATGCAACGTTAAACTGCCAGCAGGAGGTGAAGCCACTGAAGTGTTCGAGCGGCCATCTGCCATAGAGCATCAATGACTGACCCCCGTTTCACCATCTCCAACCTCCGGATAAGACAGTTGCATTTCGCCTAGTGACAGTCATGTTTAATGTTTAATTGGCTCGTTATGGATAATATTCATTACGAGGTAGAATATAAATGCCGATCGCGATGTCAGAACATTCACCTGCCA
The DNA here is from genome assembly GCF_019703515.2 of Myxocyprinus asiaticus. Taxonomy (NCBI): domain Eukaryota; kingdom Metazoa; phylum Chordata; class Actinopteri; order Cypriniformes; family Catostomidae; genus Myxocyprinus; species Myxocyprinus asiaticus. The sequence continues at coordinate 1,004,206 of NC_059354.1, read as the reverse complement.
CCTGTGTTCAGTCTATCAGTGCAGCACAACGATCACCAAAGGAAGTGGCAAAACTGTCCACAAGTTGTAATGTAAGTAGGAAAAGCTGTAATATCTGCTTGTTTAGGGTGACTATGCGAAAGGGACTATCCCGAAAGGGACTTTAAAATTGTCAGACCGGGATTTATAAATCACCATAAATGACCGGGATTTGCTTGTTTTCATATTAAAGTGCTCTCTGTAGTCATACATGGATACATACCATAAATACGTGTATGTTTGCCATTTAAAACTAACGTATCAGTTTAATTTTAACCAACTTTGATTTGCGTGTCTCCCTTAATCTCAGCGCCCACTGCACAAGGGAGAGAGAGAGAGCATGCACTCTTATTCAAGTGACCGCGAGAACAAGGCACTTTCTTATAAAAACATAAAACAAGTAACAAACACTTAAATGATCACAATAAATAAGTCTCAAAATGTCTGTTTGTATTTTACCTCAGTTTCAATGAACTTGTTTACATTCAGCTGATCTGTTCGCTGTTGAAGTTTGTTAGAGGTGGATACTGTGAGTGAAAAAGTGTTCTACCACTTTAAGGATCCACCACCACCACCACTACCAAATGAGCATGAGGAGTGAGTATATAATGGCCAATCATTAAGGAAGTGATGTGTGTGGGTGAAGCAGAGTTGGGGTAAGGAGAAAGTTTGCCTTTGTTTATGAGTGTTTGTGCATAAGGAATGTGATTTGAGGATTGAGACAAAGATGATAAAAGGACTGATTAAAAATGTCAGCACAAAATAGTGTTAGCCATAAAGGCGTTAGTGACTGGGCTACTTGAGTTAATTTGGAGCGGCATGAGTTACGGGAAACCGTAAGCAGTCTGCTGACCTGCTGAAGTTCTCTGCAGTCAGGTTGTACTAGAGTCAATGTTTTAAGTTGATAAAAATTCAACACCGCTCAATGAAAACAACTAGCAATATGCACAGGTTCAAAAGAATATATTTTAAGCCTGTAACAGCAGGCTACACTTTTATGTAAAAACTGATTAACAAATAACAGGAGCTAAATATAATCTGTTAATGTGCATATTAATGTATCAGAGAACCTGTGTTTACATGACCTATGTCAATGCGTCTACAGTTGTAGAGTTAAATGAGCAAATATTGCTCCATGCTACCCTGTTCTACAGGCAAAGTAAGCACCTGTAGACATGGTACAAGATTTACAGGATCAAGGTAAAAAGTACGCTATCATTCTTATGATATACTTCGACTGTGGTTGCAGAGATTTTTACCATGTAAGACTTGAATCTACACATCTTTTTTTTGATGTAGGACATCAAAACGAGCATAAAAAGTACTTAGCTCATCCAGGAGAGAGGCAGTGGTTATCATGGGGGATTTTTTATTCTCTTTAAAGTCCGTGATGATGTTAATTCCCAGCCACATGCTTCTAGAGTTGGTGGTGTTAAACTGTCCTTCAATCTTGTTCCTGTACTGGCGTTTTGCTGTTCGGAGGGCATAACTGGCTTGTTTATGTTCCTCCACGTTCCCGGAATTAAAAGTGGAAGTCCGCACATTAAGTGCCGCGCGAACATCGCTATTTATCCATGGCTTCTGGTTCGGATAGATCCGTGTTGTTCTGGTCAAAACAACGTCCTCTACGCACTTTCTGATTAAACACATTACACTATCAGCGTAAAGCTCGATGTCGTCATCAGAGGCGGACCGGAACATCTCCCAGTCCGTGTGATCAAAACAGTCTTGTAGCGTAGAGTCTGATTGGTCCGACCAGCACTGGATCGTTCTGAGGGTGGGTGCTTCCTGTTTCAGTTTCTGCCTGTAAGCGGGCAGAAGCAGAATGGAAGAGTGGTCCGATTTGCCAAATGGTGGGCGGGGGAGGGATTTGTAGCCATCCCAGAAGGGAGAGTAGCAATGGTCCAAAACCCGGTCCCCTCATATGTTGAAACTAATGTGCTGGTGATATTTTGGTGCGACTGATTTGAAACTGGCTTTATTAAAGTCCCCGGTCACAATGAACGTGGCCTCAGGGTGCGCGGTTTCCTGCTTGCTTATAATCCCATACAGTTCCTTGAGTGCCCGGTCTGTATCGGCTTGTGGCGGGATGTACACAGCAGTGATAATGACCGCTGTGAATTCCCTCGGTAGCCAGAATGGTCGACACAGAAGCATGAGAAATTCCAGATCAGGAGAGCAGAAAGACTTGATAGAATGTACGTTCCTCTGATCACCCCAGGATTTGTTGATCATAAAACACACATCACCACCTCTGCTTTTACCTGAGAGGTCTTTCGCTCTGTCCGCTCGGTGCACGGAGAACCCCGCGGGTTCATTGGCTGAGTCTGGAATCTCCGCAGACATCCAAGTTTCCGTAAGGCAGATAATGCAGCAGTCCCTCGTCTCTCGTTGGAAAGAGATCTGCGCTTTCATCTCGCAGAGCTTGTTATCCAAAGACTGAACATTTGCCAGTAGAATACTGGGTAGTGGGGGTCGATTTGCACGGCGTCTTACTCTGATGAGAACGCCGGCTCTGTTTCCCCTTTTCCTCCTGCTTTTCTGCAGCCAAGCAGCACAGACAAAGGGCTCCGCTTGCGTGTTTGTAAACAGCGGGTCGGCATTGAGGAATCTGAAGTCCGGTTTATGGTGTGAAATTGCTGAACCAATGTCCAAAAGTGTTTGTCTGTCATAGACAATAAGGCAGACAACATCCAAGACAAAAAAACATAAGAATTGTAAACAAAACAAACAAAACACTACCATGTTGCATCAGAGCTCGCAACGCAGCAGCCATACTCGGTGCCATCTTGAGCGCTCTAGATGCAGACTTGACATTTTTTAGAATCCTAGCCCACACTCCCTCCTCCAATACCAAGTTTAAATCTTTCTCCCATAATCTCTTGATAGAAGTTAAAGCTCCATCCCCCAGACTCTGAATTAGCAGTGAGTAATACACAGATGCCTCATTACCTTTTCCAAAAGCAGTAATCACCAATCCCATAGTATCTGCCACTTTAAGGGGTGTATGCTACTCCCAAAAATAGTACAGAGCAGGTGGCGCAGCTGTAAATACCTATAAAACTGATATCTGGGAATCCCAAAATGTTGAACCAAATTTTCAAAAGATCTCAACACTCCACTCTCAGATAGGTCACCAAGTGTATTAACTTCCCTCACAATCCACTCTGACCAGCAGAAAGGGGACTTATTAATACATAATTTTGGGTTCTGTCATATGCTCGAGGCAACATTTAAATAAATGTCCGAATTAAACACTCTGGACACTTTTGTCCATACCGAGTGCAAATGCGAGATAACGGGGTGTAACTTCTCAGATTAGTTTGATAGAAAGGCTTTGCAATGGCGAAATAGGGGCAAGAACTTCCTGTTCAATACAAAACCAGGGAAGGGCTCTCTCAGGTGGAAGTGACCAGTGAGCCAAATGTCTGAGACAGAATGCATAATAATAAAACAAAATCTTGGGTATTTGACCCTGACTCTGTATCCAAAAGGAATTAATAATTCTGCGGAGGCAAGGCATATATCTAATGGGGTCAGAGACGAATAATAAAATATCATCTGCATAAAGCAAAAGCTTATGCACCACACCTCCCGCCACCACCCCTGGAAAATCGTCTTCCCTTCTTATCGTGGCTGCTAATGGTTCCAGGGCAAGACAAAACAATAATGGGGAAAGAGGGCAACCCTGCCGGGTGTCCCTATCCAGGGTAAAATAATCTGAAATTAATCCATTTGTTTGTACCACTGCTACAGGATGTCTGTAAATTAATCCATTTAATAAAAGTATTCCTGAATCTGTATATTTCCAAAATCTTAAAAAGATAATCCCATTCTACCATATCAAACGCCTTTTCAGCATCAAGTGAGATGGCAGCGATCGGAGTCTGATCATTCGCCACTGACCACATGATATTGATGAAATGCCTAATGTTATCTGAAGAGCTGCAACTCCATAATCAAGTTTGCAAGTGACACCACGGTGGTAGGCCTGATCAGCGGCGACGATGAGACAGCCTACAGGGAAGAGGTACAGCACCTGGCAGTGTGGTGTGCCAACAACAATCTCACACTCAACATCCAGAAGACCAAGGAGCTGATTGTGGACTATCAGCAGACTAGGAAGGGCCACACATACACTCCCATTTACATTGATGGGGACGAAGTGGAGCGTGTGACTAGCTTCAAGTTCCTGGGTGTCCACCTCTCTGAAGATCTTTCCTGGACCTACAACACCTCCACTCTGATAAAAAAAGGCGCAACAGCGCCTTTACTTCCTTAGGAAGCTAAAGAAAGCTCATCTGTCCCCCCACATCCTGCTGAACTTTTACCGCTGCACTATTGAAAGTATACTAACAAACTGCATCACAGTGTGGAATGGCAACTGCACTGTCTCAGACCAGAAGACCCTCAAGCGGGTGGTGAAAACTGCCCAATACATCACTGGTGTTCAGCTACCCTCCATCAAAGACATTCACCACAAACGCTGCCTAAGGAGGGTGAGAAGCATTATCAAAGACACCTCTCACCCCAGCCATGGTCTGTTTACTCCTCTCCCATCTGGGAGACGCTATAGGAGTCTTAGCTGTCGCACCAGCAGACTCAGGAACAGTTTCTTTCCCTCAGCTGTCAGCCTACTGAACTCCAAACTCAGGCGCTGAACACTACATCCCACTCGGACTACATATTTTCTTTTGCACATTCCCTTGCACATTTCTTTGCACATAATTTCTACCTCTTGATGCCACTTGCACTGTTATGGTCACCGGCCATATATATATATATATATATATATATATATATATATATATATATATATATACTTAATTCTGTATAATGCACCTTGTACTGTATTCATAGACATTTGCATTGAGCTGGTCTCTGCTTCTCTGCCTCATAACTTTGCACTCCATAAAAATCTTTATTGTGTATACTCATATATATTTCTATATATATATATATATATATATATATATATATATATATATATATATACACACACATATACATATAGCTATTTGCACTTCTGGTTAGATGCTAACTGCATTTCATTGGCTCAGTACCTGTACTCTGCACAATGACAAAGTTGAATCTAAAAATGAAAGCGCCAACTACATGATTTATTTTTCTCCATATGTGACAAAATCTCTAAACTCACCAGGGTGTGATCTGAGACTTTGATGTTTACTTATCAGTGTAATAACTTCCCTGCTCTTACTTGAGCCAGCACTAAAGAAAACATGCCCATCCCATATCTTCCCTAATTTTTTAGCTTCCTGCGGGGAAAGATGCGTTTCTTGAAGAAACACTATATCATATTTCTTACACTTAAGAAAAGAAATAACCTTCCTTCTTTTTTTATGGGGTGCTAATGGAGAGACAATCCACTCATATTAGCATTTGACATTTTGACATTTTAGAAAAAATAGATTGTGTGTCAAAAATACAATTATAAAGACCAAATTCCAACATTAGTGCAACAGTCAAACCCCAAACTCCCCCCGAACCAAACAAACAGAAAAAAGAAAAACGTGCGCATTATCTCTGCGCACGACGGCAAACAGTCCATGTACGCCTGCGAGAGCCCCCGCAACAGCTTTGCCATCAGATTGCTCAAGTCCGGTTTTTCTATACAAATTTTGTGAGACAGCATTACATAACAGAAAATAATCTATAAAACAAACTCCAGCCAATAGGCAGAATAAACACAAAGAACGTGTAGATTCATTCACAAAACAAGGTGTGTTCCTCCACAAAACAAACTCCAGCGGAACCAGCACAAAAAATAAACAAACAAAACAAATGTGTTCAGTTTCCTCGGGCAATCAAACGAATGTTCAGTGAGCATGAGTGCAGCAGATGACCTAATCCTTCCAAAGTCCTGCAAAAAATACCCCACAAAACAAACTCCAGCCAATAGGAGGCATAAACACAAGGAACATGCAGATTCATCCACAACTGTCCCGAAGGAGTGTTATTCCACAAAACAAACTCCAGCCGCTAGGTGGAACCAGCACAAAAAGAAACAAAAAAGGCGGCCAGCTTCCTCGGATGGTCAAAGTGAATGTTCAGTGAGTCAAGTTCACTTGGGAGCAAAGTGAGAAAAACAACATGACTTCCTCTGTCCGTTGATTTTATGAAAGACATCGCTTGTTGTGGGCATGTAAATATTTTGCGGCCATCCTTAGTATCTATTCTCAATTTGGCCGGGAACATCAGTGGCTTACTCACCCCATTGTCTCTATGAAGGACAATGCTTGCTGTGGGAATGTAAATATTTTATGGCCAGCCAAAGCATCATTCTCAATTTGGCTGGGAACCTCAGTGCAGAAGCGATTTTTCACCGATTATGCACCGATATGACTATGCAAAGGTACTCAGAAGGCTGCTTTCATAACCCTCTGGGGTCTGAGGGTGTTTTGGACCCAGGGGAAGTTTTGACATGCCTTGACATTTGTGCTTTTTTTCAGTTGCTTAAAAACATATTAATGGCTAAAGTCTGATAACACTGTATTCAGCACAAACTGGGCTACAATAATATGTGAGCAACATGTATGTACATGTTTGTATTTTTGAAAAAATAACATTTATGCGTGGTTTTTGAAAAAACAAAAATTTAAGTCACTGAAATAAGGCCATATAACACATACTAAACATTTGTTCACAAGACTTTTAAGAACTGGATCTTGTAGCCTAGAGTTTTTGCTATAAAATGATGTGAAACCATCCTGATCACTCATTCATACAAAACAATATAGTCATTTAACTTTTGTAAGATACTTTTAGTGTTAGAAAGGCCATATGCAAGGAGGCATGGATGATCATGAATACTAATGTGATTCACACCTGAGGAGACAAAGACCCCTCCCCTGAGAAAGAAAATATGTGAGGAGACTTAATGATTTAATGTATTATCTGACTATACATTTTCTTTACATATAGACTTAAAAAATTTAGACCTACACTACCATTTAGAAGTTTTAGATCGGTAAGATTTTTAAATGTTTTTAAAAGAAGTCTCTTCTGCTCACCAAGGCTGCATTTATTTGATCCAAAATACAGCAAAAACAGTGATATTGTGAAAAATAAAATAACTTTTCTATTTGAATATATTGCCAAATGCAATTTATTCCTGTGATCAAAGCTGAATTTTCAGCATCATTACTGCAGTCTTCAGTGTCACGTGATCTTCAGAAATCATTCTAATATGCTGATTTTCTGATATGGGCATATTTAGAGCACGTTTACACATTTACACCCGAACAGATATTTGCAAGCACAAGCTTCGTTGATGATAATGAGGAAGCATAAACACTAGTTAAAATATAATCTAAACATTCATATTATTTTTATATCATATTACATATCATATTTATATCATACAGCATACAATTTAAATACCTGCTTTAGCCGAAACAACATTTAAATGTAACTAAAACTTGCCTATTAGGACATATTTCAAATTTCAGTACTCTGAATCCTGGCTGGCAAGTCTGGAAATAGTCAAACTAGTCAAATATGTCCATGTTTATATAAAATAGCACATCAACTAATGTAAGTAAAGACTTACTCATCTGAAATTGTATCCTCGGCTGGATCAAGTCACTCTTCAAACATCATCGGAGTCCCGCTCTTCTTCTGAGGAAAACTATTCCTCACCTGTGTAGCATGCCATCTTCGAAACACGCAGGAAAGTGAATGAACTTGATGTTTTTAAGGCATTGTTGTGGGGGCGTTTACCATTTGCATAGACCGCCTCAGCACATTACCATATGAATAGCGCGCTCTGCTAGTGGGTGTGATCTCATTAGGGATAATTAGGTGAGCCAGGAGAAACTGTACATCGCTTTGTTTCATGCAGATTACATTGCAGGAGAATATTTGTTTTAAATTTGAATTGTTTTATTTAAAAGTAGACATTGTAAGCTTTCTTTATACATTTGTTTCATGTTTGTGTGATAAATATTTGCAGAGTTTCAGTTCATTTTTGTGAAGTATTTCAGAAAGATGCTTGCGGAGACAGAGATGGCTGAAAGTGCACCGTTTATTTTCTTTATTTTACAAGCACAAGGTTTTGTTGTTATTGTGAGTGTACCCAAATAAAAGTAAACCCTTTATAGTCTCTAATGATGTCTTACACTTATCTGTATGCCCAAAAATTATGGAGTATTTTAAGTTGTTTCCACTGTTATGAGCACGTCCGTTGACCCCAGAGGGTTAAAGGCTTGAACCCCATTAATCGCTGCTTGCAGCTATATTTATTATTATTATTGTTATTTTTCTGCCCTAAAACTGATCGTGCAGACCGGGCTGTAAGGCCTAGAGACTTGGAACTTTGGGGAAAGGTAGTACTCCTCCAGTATTCAACGGCGCAAAGTCTCGCTCCGATCGATGACACTGTGGCACTACAGCGATCAAAACATAAAAATCACATTTTGAGCAATATCTCTTGAATAATAAGGGCTAGAGACAAAATTATTTTTCCAGTGATTTCTTACGCCATGCCAAAGAGTTCTAGTCAGATTTTTGCTCTGCCCCTTCATTTTCCCACTATTTTGGATTGTTTGAAAAAAATTCAACACAAACTCGTCCTAGGCCGTTCATCCAATCAGATCCAAACCAGTGCAGAAAGATTCAGCAGAGTCCCAATATGAAAAGTTGTTAAAGGAGTTTTGAAATTTTGACTTGCATATGTACGTAGTGGGTGGGGGCACTTTTACTTAAACGGTTATAACTCTTGGATGGAATGAGATATTATCACCAAATGTGGTACACTTACATAAGAGGACACATTCTGAGGACACACAAAAAATTACACACCTCTGCTTCTTGGGGGCACTATAATAATTAATTAAATAAAAATGGCAATAACTATGGAGCCGTTGGTCCGATCGACTTGAAATTTTGCATGCAGTGTCTTTGTACAAGGTGCCATCAAGGTCTATTAGGACAGTCGAATATCTTTAAAAACATGGCCACCATCAACAAATCAGCTTTCAGCAGCTTTTTTATAGGGTTAAATAAGGCCAATCGGAACTAAACTTTGTAGGCCTATTTGTCTCTTGGCCCAAGAGGTCTGTGCAAAATTTGAAAAAAATAGGGCCTCCCGGTGGCCAATCACATTTTACATGCATGTAAATCATTGTAGATACCGTTGTGTTTCACAAAGAAATACATTATTCATACTATATTGTAGATCTCCTCATTCTGAACAACTTTGTCTTAAGGACCATTGGTGTGAAACAAAACTTTCAATAAATACTTGGTTATTTTAAAAGATTACTTTTTCGAACTAGTCCTAGGCCGTTCACCTGATCGGAACCAAATTAGTGCAGAAAGATTCTTTTGGGGTCCCAAAATGAAAAGATGTCAAAGGAATTTAGAAATTTTGATTTATCGTCAAACTGTACGCCAAAACGTTCATACTGGGCGTGGCAATTATCTAAAATGGCTATAACTCTTGAACGGAATCAGATATTGTCACCAAATTTGGTACCAATATGCATGGAGTCATTCTAAGGACACACAAAAACAATTGTGCATCTCCACCTCTTGGTGGCGCTATAAAAGAAAAAACTTTAAAATGGCTTTAACTATGGAACGGTTGGGCCGATCGACTTGACATTTTGCATGCAGTGTCTGTGTCTAAGGTACCATCAACGTCTATGAGTATAGTTCCTTATCTTGAAAAACAAGGTCATCATCAACAAAAACATCTTTCAGCCACTGTTTGAACTGGTCCTAGTCTGTTCACCCGATTGGAACCAAACCCATTATTTATTTATTTTATTTATTTATTTATTTTTTTTTAGATTTTGTGATTAACATTTTATTAATTTTCAAAAGAAAGAAAAACAAAACATATATACAGTGAATTGACATTAACACCCACTACTTCCCCTCTCCGATCAAGAACCCCACCCCAAACGAACATCCCAGTGGTCTTACACAAGTACACACATTTACGGCGAATAAAATAATAAATAAATGTATACATACATATATATATATATATATATATATATATATATATATATATATATATATATATATATATACATACATATATATACACATACATGCATACACATACATACACATACATACATACATACATACATAAACATACACACACACACACACACACACACACACATATATATATATATATATATATATATATACACATACACCTATAATAAACATACAACTCTAAACTATACCTCTCTCTCCACAGACCCACTGCCAGAGCCCCCCAAAAAATGTCAAATATCTACCCCATTTCCCAATAAAAGAATCTCATATCCCCAGCCTTCTACATGATACCTCTTCGAAGGCTGCCACCCTTCCCATCTCTTCACACCACTCCCGAATTGAGGGTGCTCCCATTGACTTCCAACCCCTTAAAACAATCTGCCTGCCTATCATCGCACTAGTGAGGATCCAATTGTTTATGTATTTACGTCGATGACCGCCCCATCACCCAAAACACAGAGTCTGGGGCAAAACTAAATCCGAATGCCCAACACGTCACACAGAACACTCTATACCTTCAACCAAAATTCCTGAATTTCAGCGCACCACCAAAAAACATGGGCCATGTCTCCTTCCTCTGATTGGCATCGCCAACATGTGGGTGTGTCTTTAAGACCAAGCTTATACAATTTAGAGGGGGTCCAATAGAACCGATGTAAAATCTTGAATTGTATAAGGCGCACCCTTGCATCTCTCGATGCAGTTTATATGTTTTTTAAAATCCTAGCCCATTCTCTCTCCTCCAATTCCAGGTTTAAATCTTTCTCCCATAATCTCTTGAGAGTGGTTGAGACTCCGTCCCCCAGACTCTGAATTAATAAGGAGTAATACACTGATGCCTCGTGGCCCTTTCCAAAAGCAGAAATCACCACTCCTAGAGTATCTGCTGCTTTACGGGGGTGTATGCTACTCCCAAAAATAGTACAGAGCAAATGGCGTAACTGAAGATACCTAAAAAACTGAGATCTGGGGATCCCAAAATATTGAACCAGATTTTCAAAGGATCTCATCACACCGCTCTCGTAAAGATCACAGAGTGAATTAACTCCCTCGCAATCCACTCTGACCAACAAAAAGGGGACTTATTAATGCATAGTTTGGGGTTTAGCCATAGGTTCAAGGCAACATTTAGATAAATATCTGAATTAAACACTCTGGACACTTTTGTCCATACTGAGTGTAAATGTGAAATAATGGGGTGTGATTTAACTTCTCTATTTAGTTTGATGGAAAGGCTTTGCAATGGCAAAATAGGGGCAAGGAGTTCTTGTTCAATGAAGAAACAGGGAGGGGCTGTTTCAGGTGGAAGCGACCAATGAGCCAAATGTCTGAGACCGAATGCATAAATAATAAAACAAAATCTTGGGTAGGCCTAGCCCACCTTTGTCAATCGGCCTATGTAATTTATTGAAATGTAGTCTGGGGCGCTTACCACTCCAAATGAAAGACTTCGCTATGCTGTCAGGTTGCTTGAAATAAGAGAGGGGGACATCTACAGGGAGACACTGTAGCAAGTTGTTAAATTTTGGAATACAGTTAATTTTAATAACATTAACCTTAATAATCATCGATAAATGTAATGAAGCCCACCTGTCTACATCGCTCGAAAACCGTTTTATTAAAGGGTCAAAATTAACTCTGACTAAATCAGACAAATTTGTTGGGAATAAAATGCCCAAATACTTAATGCCCTGTTTGGGCCACTGGAAGGCGCCTGGCTGGAAGGCCGTTACTGGACAGTATGCTGTCAAAGCCAAAGCTTCGGATTTAGACCAATTGACTTTGTATCCTGAGAACTTGGAAAAGGAATTAATAATTCTGTGGAGGCAAGGCATAGATCTAGTGGGGTCAAAGACGAATAATAAAATATCATCTGCATAAAGCAGAAGCTTATGTGCCACACCTCCCGCCATCACCCCTGGAAAATCATCACCTTTTCTTATCGCGGCTGCTAATGGTTCCAGGGCAAGACAGAACAATAATGGGGAAAGAGGGCAGCCCTGACGGGTGCCCCTATCCAGAGTAAAATAATCTGAAATTAATCCATTTGTTTGTACTGCTGCTACAGGGTGTTTATAAAGTAACTTAACCCAACCAATAAACGTACTTCCGAACCCATATATTTCCAAAATCTTAAAAAGATAATCCCATTCTACCATATCAAACGCCTTTTCGGCGTAAAGTGAGATGGCAGCTACCGGAGACTGATCATTCGCCACTGACCACATGATGTTGATGAGACTCCTAAAGTTGTCAGAAGAGCTGCAGCCCCGAATAAACCCCACCTGATCTATATGTATAAGAGATGTTATAACCTTACTTAATCGGTTAGCCAAAATTTTAGCCAGAATTTTTACAACTAGTTGGATTAGGGAAATTGGACGGTAACTTTTACACTCGCTTGGATCTTTGTCCTTTTTAAGAATCAGACTGATCCGGGCATGTGTCATGGTTGGAGGAAGCTTTCCATTCTTTAATGATTCAGTATAAACTTCTAACAAAAGTGGAGCCAGTTCTGTAGCATAGGATCTAAAAAATCCAGCGGCAAAACCATCTGGCCCCAAAGCCTTACCAGCAGGCAGGGACCTGATTACCTCGCCAAGTTCCTCCCAAGGTTATCTCAAAATCAAGAGAGTTTTTTTGCTCATTCGTCAGTTTAGGAAGATCTAATGGTTCCACAAATTCCGTTCAGTAGACGAAGACGTGGAATATCATTATTAATATCAATGGCTGTGGTAAAAATTTCACCACCAGCAGATTTCACTGAGGGAATAGTAGAAAAAGACTCTCTCTGCTTAATATATCTAGCCAATAGCTTCCCTGCTTTTTCCCCTGACTCAAAGTATGGCTGTTTTGCCCTGAACAACCAAAACTCCACTTTCTGTGACAGAATAGTATTATACCTGTATTTCAATTGGGTCAATTCTCTGAGGCCATCAGATGACATGTGGCGCTTCAGCTCTGCCTCGGCACTTTTAATATTTCCTTCCAACTCCACAAGTTCTCGTGCTTTGAATTTTTTGATAAATGAGGCATACTGTATGATTCGACCCCTAAGAACCGCCTTAAGTGCCTCCCAAGCCACGCCCACAGAGGATACCGAGGACCAGTTGGTCTCCATATAGACACTGATTTCAGTCTTTAACATTTGTTGAAAATCAGGATTTTGTAAAAGGGATACATTAAAGCGCCAATTATATGATTTCCTTTTCGCTGTATGTGGCAATATCTCTAAACTCACCAGTTTAGGACCATCTCTGAGACTAAGATATTTCCAATTGAGCAATCAACAACAGATGAAATGAGGGACTTCGATATCAAAAAAAAAAAAAATCTATTCTAGAGTAAATCTTATGAACTGATGAAAAAAATGTATAATCCCTACCAGATGGGTTCAAAAGTCGCCAGATATCTACAAGACCAAGATTTGTACAGATCTTGTGAAGTGTCAGTGTAGCTCTAGGGGGCTTACACACTTTTGCTTCACTGTGATCAAGGACTGAGTCCATCAAAAGATTAAAGTCTCCTCCCAATATCATATCATGAGGGATGCCAGCAGCTTGCAACATCCCTTCAAGATCTATAAAAAAGCCCTGATCATCAGCGTTAGGTGCGTAAATATTAGCCAAAATCAACCTTTGCCCCTGAATTTCTCCTAACACAACAATGACTCTTCCTAATTTATCTTTAATCTGTTTGAGGCATTTGAATTGTAGATGTTTATTAATCAATATAATGACTCCCCTGCTCTTACTTGAGCCAGCACTAAAGAAAACGTGTCCACCCCATATCTTCCCAAATTTTTCAGCTTCTTGCAGGGAAAGATGTGTTTCTTGAAGAAACACTTATCATATTTCTTGCGCTTAAGAACAGAAATAACCTTCCTTCTTTTTATGGGGTGCCCCAACCCATTTACATTCCATGTGGAGAGAGATAACCCATTCACATTAACATTTGACATTTTGATGTAATAAAAAATAAAAGAAATGAGTGTCAAAAACAAGATTATACAGACCACATTCCTCATTAATGCAACAATCAAACCCCGAACTTCCCCCGGAACAAAACAAACAGAAAAAAGAAAAACGTGCGCATTAACCCCGCGCACGACAGCACCAACCGGCGACAATCCCTTTAAACTCAAAGAGTCCATGTACGCCTACGAGAGCCCCCGTGACAACTTTGCCATCGGAATGCTCGAGTCCGTTGCTTCTGCACAAATTTTGTGAGACACAATTACAATAACAGAAAATACTTTGTAAAACATACCCCAGCCAGCAGGCAGAATAACAGAAAAAACACGAAGATTCATTCACAGAACTGTCTTGAAGGTGTGTTTGTCCTCAAAATAAATTCCAGCTGATATAAAACCGTTCAGTTTCCTCGGACAGACAAACAATTGTTCAGTGAACTGGCTGTTATGAGTGCAGTAGATGAGGTAATCATTCTACTAGGAGGCATAAGCACAAAGAACAAACATATTTAACCACAACTGTCCCGAAGTAGTGTAATTCCACAAAACAAGCTCCAGCCGTTAGGCAGAGCCAGCACGAAAACAAAACCGGCATCCTGGTTCCTCGGATGATCAAGAGCCAAACTAACTCGGGGGGCCGCGCAAAAAAAAAAAAAAAAAACACCATAACTTACTCAGCCCATCAACTTTATAAAAGACGTCCTTTATGTGAGCATATAGATACTTTGTGGTCATCCAAAGTGTCCATTCTCGATCTGGCCGGGAACTTCAGTGTAAAAAAAATCTTCCGTCAATGCAAAATCTCTCAATCTCAAAATTTCTTGGAGTCATGCCATAAAACAAACTCCAGCCACTAGGCGGAGTCGACACAAAAAGAAACAAAAATGGCACCCAGCTTCCTCAGATAATAGAGTCTCTGAACCGCGAGTCAGTCCACTAATATAAGAAACATCAAATGGCTTACTCCAATGTATTTATAAAGGAGGGTGCCTGTCTTGGACAAGTAAATACTTTGCGACCATTCTTCGTTTCGATTCTCAGTTTGGCCGGGAACATCAGAGCAAATGAGATCTTTTTCTGATGTAAGAGTTTCTTGCATTCCTTGAACTGATCGCGTTTCTCTCTTGTGGAATTCGCAAAGTCTGGGAACAAGAAAATATTATGGTTCTTCCAAGAAAGCTTCCCTTTGCTCCTCGCCTGGCGCAACACAAGATCTTTATTGGATGATTTCAGAAATTTGGCCAGAATGCATCGAGGCCTATCTCCCTCAGCAGTTCTCAGAACAGACACTCTGTGAGCTTGCTCGATTTCCAGCTTGTGGCCTGTTATGTCGAGCAGACTCGGGAAAAACTCGCCAGGAATTTCACCATATCTCTGCCCTCTTCATTCCAACAATTCCAACAATTCGTATGTTATTCCTTCGGCTCATATTTTCGAAATATTCCAGTTTTTCCTAAATTAATTCCAAGTCTGTTTTGGAATTAGTGGTTAATTCCCTTTCCGATGACTTCTATCACTCTTGTAAACAACTTGGGAATTTTGTTTCCATCACCGTAATCGATCGACGAATTACAGCGAGATCCTCCAAGTCAGCAAGAACCTTCGTCAGCATCACCGACATGTTGGACAGTTGACGCTGAATATCTTATCCCGACGTGCCGTCCAAATCATGTCTCCGGTCCGCAGTCCCGTCAGAGGCCTCAGCTTGAACAAGTGTCTTTTAATGTCTCCAGAGTCTGAGAATTTTGACTTCTTTGCCATATTTACCTCAAAGAGCAAGTATGTAATTGGGTGTATCGAATCTCACCAGATCACAACATGAAAATAATTTAAAAAACTAGCAAAGTTCGCAGAGCTCGTCATTCACACGTCTGTCTCTCGCATGGCGTCACGTGAATCCATGAATACATTTTGGACTTCATCCGGGGATGTGGGCATTGGCTTGTTACCCCAATATGTGATGTAAGAACAACAACCGCGAAAACTATCTGCTCTGTTTTTGTTAAACAAGCACCATTTAAGCACAAGGAACAATTCTATAGCACTTACGGTTGAGAAGAGCCATCCACCTCACGATTCACCATCGTTCACCAAACCCATTATTAATAATTATCAAAAAAAGTTCTAACTTTCAGTGTTGCAAAGCTACACAAAACATATGTAGTGGGCGTGGCCACTTTCACTTAAACAGTTATAACTCTTGAATGGAATGAGATATTTTCACAAAATTTGAGACACTTATGTATGTTATGTATGATACTTATTCTGAGGATACATGAAAATAATTGCATACCTATGCCTCTTGGTGGTGCTATAACAGGCTATTTCAGGCTATCTAATTAATACTTAATATCTGTTGAATGTGAAGGTAAAGGACCTTAAAGGCTTGGAGCTATATTTATTATTGTTATTATTAGTATTATTGCTTTTCTCTTCTATCTACCTTCTTCCACCGCCTATTGTGGTGTCCACTCTCTTATCATAATTACAAGAGGGCCTGGTTGATATAACATGTATGGCCAGCCACTATGTGTGTATTCACATTATGGAACCATGGTCTAACATAAATGGACATGACCAGGCTATGCAAGCATGACCTGGAAGTGCTCAATTTATACATGGGGAAACATCCCTGTATAAATACTTTTTTCTTTCTTTTTAGAACATTTTAGAACATATGACCTTTATAAGTAAATAATGGAGAGTTTTGAAATACATTGTTTAATGATACGGCTGATGATAATATATGCCAATGTTTGTAAGTAATATATTTAGTCATATCACTATTATCATTGTATGTTAATGTGCAGTTCACAAAGTATTTTCTTCTGTTTGGGAGTAGGTTTTGTGCACGTAAACTAATATTTCTGTCTAATTTATTTACTTTTTCTAAAGCATTACTTAACCAAATCTCTGGATATCCTCTAAATCGGAATCATTGGATAAATAATTTGGCTTGTTCATTAAATTTGTGATCGGTGCTGCAAATATGTTTAAGCCTGTGAAGTTGACTAATAGGTAAGCTTTTCTGAGGGGAGTTGGATGGTAACTATCTGCTGTCAATATATATATATATATATATATATTTTTTATGTTTTTATCTGTTGGCTTCCAATAGATGGTTTTATATAATGACTCATCCACCTTAGTCAGCTTCACATCCAAAAAAATGATTGTTTCATGGATTTTATCCATTGCAAGCTTCATAGAAGTGACTCTAGAGTTAAATGTGGTAAATGCTTGCAATTCATTTTTAGAGCCAGTCCATATCATAAAACAATTGTCAATATATTGTGCCCAATATTAAATAAATATGAACTGAAATGATTATTGTGATAAATGTAGGTTAGCATATTTGGTGCTAGTGGTGTACCCATCGCAGTACCTTGGATTTGTAGGTAGAAATATTTTTTGAATTAGTAGTTTTTTGTCAGAACAATCTTAGTGAGATCTGCTATAAATTCTATAGGTACCTTGATGTCTTGATCTATGAAATAGAATTTCAGTGTTTCTAAACCTGCATCATGAGGTACAATATATTGGTGTAAAGGGATATAACGTAAAGTGTCACCAGCCAATCAGTTGTACTCAAATTTGTAATCTGTTTTGTAATCTGTTTCAATGTGTTTAAAACAGCAACAAAAATCAGTTGTAGCTTTTAAATATTATGGTATTTTTTTGTAACTAATGGATGAATATGGAAATCAAGGAATTCTGAAATTTGAGTTAGTAAACCAATGCCTGATACAATTGGTCGAAATGGAGGGTCCTCTAAAGATGTATGTATTTTAGGCAGGGTATATAAAGCTGATATTTTAGGAGGCTAATGATATTTCAATTCTTGTTCACTAGTCCATTTGTTATTCAGACCGACTTGTAAAATTCCATCCATTTGTTTTTTGTAGTTATCAGTCGGATTGAATAAAAGTTTTTTATAAAACAACTCTTCTTGTAACATCCCTTTTATTTTTGAAATGTATGTATTAGAATTCATATCAGCAATCCCACCTCAATCCCATCCCATAAGCTTGTTGTATTGTAAGAGAGGAATCATCAGTGAGCATTCAATGAACACCATGCCAGTTTACTGTTTTCCGTATAGTAGACTCATGAACCGAGATGTTAACCAGTTCCAATGATTCTTTTAAGACTTCAGCTGTCTTTCTAGGGTTCTTTTTTTTACCTCACTGAGCATTCTGCAGTGTGCCCTTTTAGTCATCTTGGTTGGATGGCCACTTCTAGGAAGAGTAGCCACAGTACTAAATCATCTCCATTTAGAGACAGTTTGTCTAATTGTGGACAGAAGAATATCTAAGTTCTTCGAGATAATTTTGTAACGTTTTCCAGCTTTATGCAAAGCAACCATTCTTGATCGTATGTTTTCTGAGATCTCTTTTGTTTCTGTGAGGCATGGTCAGTGTCAGCAAATGCTAATTGTGAATAGCAAACTCAAAATGTTTGAGTGATCTTTATGTCAAAGTATCTCTAATCCACACCTCCAATCTTGTTTCATTAATTGGATGCCAGGTTTGCCAACTCCTCACACTAATTAGCTTTTTTTGACGTCATTAGCCTAGGGGTTAACAAACTTTTTCCAACCTACACTTTGAATGTTTGAATAATATGTACAAGAACAATACAATCATTTGTGTGTTATTAGTTTAACCCCCCCCCCCCCCCATTGGCTCTTATCAGTCATGGTCTCCTAATAATCCCCATCCATGAACTGACACTATCACTCTCCTCTCCTCTCCACCAATAGCTGGTGTGAGGTGAGTGTAGTAGCGCACTGTGGCTGCTGATGCATCATCCAGGTGCATGCTGCACACAGGTGATGGTTAAGGAGAACCCCTGTTCACTATGTAAAGTGCTTTGAGTGTAATGTGATCTATCGGATTAAAGATTTGTATGGGTTTAAACTAAAAGCTATGTAAATGTCAAATGGAACTGAAATATGAATTTACATTGGACTAAAAATAACAACAACAACCTTGAGATGGCACTCTGCCACCTCATTTCAAAAGTCCACCACAGGCCACTGAATAACTTGTAACAGAAACAATGACTTAAACCAGGGGTTTTCAAAGTCTGAAACAGTAAGCCCCCCCCCCCCCCAGATTAATATATATACAGTGTTGTATATAGGCACCTTAAGCAATTAAGTTACAGTATATATTGTGAAAATGTGTTTTTGTGTGTTTGTATTGTAGGTGACAGTAGTGAATCTTCTCAAATGATGACTGTGTTGGGGACGTTAGTGAAAACCACACTGGTGAAGTACTGGATCTTATGCTGTTGCTCCATGTTCTTCGTTGTCAGTTTCTCAGACAAAGTAGCAGTCTACAAAATCCTCTATATCTGTTTATTCCTCTTCTGTGTGGTTTTATATGAGGTGAGTTGACTCAAAGTACTTTCTCATTCCCTTTCATTTTCCTTTACTCTCTTTTTTTTTCATTCACTAATGTTTTTCAGTAAAATGTGGCTGTGTTGTTAGAGCACGCTGAAGGGCTCTTGCATTGAATAAGTAACCAACAGTAAAATATGTGGTTCTTAACTGGTTAATTGGGTCAAGACCCAAAAAATGGGCCACAAGTCTCTTTTTGATAGGGTCTCAAACAGCAAGGGGGTGGGGGATACTACATGCAAATAACAATGCATCTAACCTTATAATCTTGCATAGTTAGTATAGCTAAATAAATAGGCCTATACATTTCCAAGAGTGAGGAGAAAATTATTTTCAGATTTTTTTGTTGTTGATGTCAATAGCAGTGTGCCCAGTGTGCTCTGTTATTTTGACATAAATTAATTTGTCTGTTTGACAGTTTGTGTGCCATGACCTTATCCTCAAAAACCATGAAGAATACTGCCGAAGGAAAAAAATGGCCAAGACTATATTGAAACTCATGCACTCCTTTGGGTCATTTTTGACCCATTTTCATTTTGTTTCTTTAACCCTCCTATTGCGCTTGGGTCATTTTTGACCTGGCAGAGGTAGATAATAATTTTTAAACATCACATATTTTTCAGTATGGGAACCAAACTTTGAGACTTTGTGTGTATTTTTATAGTCTTGACAAAATCACAAAGTTTGTGACTTAAGTGTTTATAAGAAAAAATCTTCATAGATGTTTCACAGATGTTCCAAAAAATCTACATAATATTATGTGTAAAGCCACAGTTGATGCCCAGGTCAAAAATGACCCGTGAACGTAAAAGATGTAATTTTTTTTAAAAATGGTTTTAAATATTTTAAACGTTTATTCAAATATCTAAAGAAAAAAATGTGTATGTGTGTGTGTGTATATATACACATATATATAGAGAGAGAGAGAGAGAGAGAGAGAGAGAGAGAGAGAGAGAGAGATTCCATTTAAAGATTAGAAACATTTAAAAAAATATATTTTGCGTTCACGGGTCAATTTTGACCTGGGTATCAACCGTGGCTTTACACATAATATTATGTAGATTTTGTTGTACATCTGTGAAACATCTATGAAGAATTTTTCTTATACACACTTTATTTACATTTAGCGTCTTTCCCATAATCTCACCCACACTTTTTTTCTCCCACTGGGACTGCATCTAGTTTATAAACATGCAGACACACACACATTCCTGTACAAAACAGACATGACAGATGTATCAAACATAAAAAATAAACTAGATTAAAGGTACTACTGTCTAAAGGGGGTATGGCGAGAACAAAACTTCATGCACACATTAGTCTAAATAGAGCTTGGAAGTAATGGAGGTGATTTTGATTCATTTTAGTGACTCGATTCTTTTATTCCATTCACCAAAAAGATTGGTTAATTGATTTGTTCACTTACCAGAGCTTCAAGTTACATCTTTGCATCTGCAGATGGCGCCAAATTACATCTTTTAAGTAATTGTGTTGAACCGAAAGCAATCAGCAAGTATTATTATCCTTTATTAAAATTCTGCTAAGAGACTTCAGCAACGCAGAGTGCAAAGCATATCTATCATACTTTGAATGGCTGAGCACAACATTTGTAATCAAGCTGTGGAAAAAAAAAAAAAAAAAAAAAGGACAACAATGCTTGCCTAAAAGTAACTATGAGTTTCAATAACGTCCGTATGTCATTTTAATGTGTGGTTATCACTCACTGTTGTTCATAATTCATCCAGCCCCTTTTCTTGTTTAATGAGATTGATGATATGAATGAACAACATGCAGCTCCTCCTCTTGGTTAGCAGATCATCGTTCATGATGACTGATTTGTGCATGTCGGTAGAGAACGAGTTGACCTGTGCATTCAATTCGTTCACAATGCGAACGAAACGACTGACTAGTTCAGTAAAGTGGTGTATTTGTTCTGTGGGTCCAACCAATGATATACTCCTTCATAGCCCGCTCTCAAATGCTATTGGCTCATGTTAAAGTCAGTCTTTAAAACCATGACAAAGGAAGACAAATGGCATTTGCATGTCTACATATGTACAAAGACACTTTAAAAATAGAGTTTAAACAACTATTTTCAACACAAATGGCAGGTCTTATTTTCTCTATATTTTGTCTGATGCTGGGCTTAATTATTACCAAAACAAAGAAAAAGTTCAAGAAAAGCCTTAACATTGTACACTGTGCATCAAACACAACATTTCCATCTGTAATTCATGTTATTGTTACTGAATGGTCTTCATTAATTTTTACACATAAATTTAGAATTTTGTTTTGAGTATACCTATAAATTTGTCTTAAGTGCATTTCACCCTTTCTCTCCTTGTTGAACGTGATTGACTCACATGCTGAACTTAACGAATGACAGGCCACTATCTTGTTCAGTTGTTCAGCAGATCTTCATTCACGAGTCATTCTTGGGTGTCCTTAGGTAAATTAACTGGCTTTTGCAATGTATTGCTTGAATTAATAAATTGTATTCAACATAACAGCCATTCATGCTCTATAGAGAGATGTTACATAGATGCTTGACATGTAGTTTAAGTGCAAAGAAACGGAGACGAACTCACGTAAAGACAAATCCTGCAAAGTCCCAAAGATGTAACATTACTTCACATAAATCAACTCAAAGAGCCTTGGATGAGTGCATTTTGGAAATACAATGTAATTCTCTGTTGCCCGTGCTCATTAGTCCCATAAAGTTACCATTCTTCAGGTTGATGCCCAGGCATGTTCTGACAGAATGGCCACTGAATGCCAGCGCAGCTTTTAACAAGATCCACTTGTTTAGAATTCCCTAAATTATATTAACATTTACTATTAAACATACTACTAAACTTGCTATGAATCATCATCTACATGATTACAGCTCTGTGGAAATTAATTATCTCCACGATACCGTTTGAGTAAAAGTTTTGTGTAAACGCATAGACATTCATGGGGCAAAATACTTGCGTCACAATAAACGATGTCTGTGGGTGCTTCTCATTTCTGAAATTGTGCATCCTTGTTTCAACAAGGAAAGGATGGAAGAAAAGGAAAAAAGGACAGAGGAATCGAAGGACAGATTTGTAAAATGGAATGTCCTGCTCACTCAAGTGTGACTTTAGAGTGCATTTTTGCACAGCTGCAGTACCTTGGTGCGCTTGCCATTATATTATTGAAACTTTTTTATTAATATATTCATAATCCGAATAATTCAAGATGCACTGTTGAAGTATGGTGACAATTAAGGTTCATTTAAACCACAAAGGTGAAACATGAATTAAAACTGTTGTGTCAGATGTGAAGGGGGAGAACAATTTCTGTGTGTGTCAGGTGCTTTGACCCAGAAGTCTTCCGTACAGGATGCACCATCGCTTTCTCGCTCAAGTATCCTTGGTGAGCTTCCTCTGTCCTCAGTCCTTGCCTCCTTGTGGTGCATTTAGAGAATTGATATGTCCTTCATGATGGGAACTTTGATCATTTTCCAGGACATGGGCTCGAGGACGGAAGAGCGAGGAAACGAGGACGCACAGTTTAGGAAATGAGAAGCACCCTGTGTTTGTGCCATTATAAAAGTGTACATAATAGCCCTCTTACATTAAAAAAAAAAAATAATATTTACTTCATGATTTTCATTGTTTCATTTCTGGTCATGTAAGTATGTAGGCTTTTAAAGAGAGCTTTTATGCCCTCACGCATTTGTAAAGTTCATGTAGGGGAATACATTATAAATTATAAAATAATATAAATAATAATAAAAAAGTTGCAAATCAAAAGTAAGTGCTATTGAAAGTAATGTTACACATTTAATTTATTCACAGCTCCTCAGCCTTTTCTCTTTAATACAGTACTGACCGCTTTGGCTGTTTCCTTTTTAAGATTACTTTCTGTTTGGCTGGGGTTAACATTCATTTTACGTCTATAAATCAATACAGAATTATCTTGTTGTATAAATATAACTACTTTTATAGGCTGATATATTTTTATGTACAGTGCATTCAGACAGTATTCAGACCCCTTCATTTTTTCACATTTTGTTATGTTGCAGCCTTATGCTAAAATGCTTAAAATTATGTTTTTTTCCACATCAATCTACACTCCATACCCCATAATGACAAAGCAAAAAACAGATTTGTAACTATATGAAAAAGATTGTGGACAAACTTTAGGTTGGCTTGAAAAAGCCTGGTCTGAAAGATTAAGATTAGATAGATAGATAGACTACTCGGTTGCTAGTGTGATCCCATTTGGTTGCTAGGAAGTTACCATGGTGATACTAACAAGGCTCCTTGCTAGCCTGAGTCAAATGAGCCATCCCAGAAGTTAATAAGATGTTCTGCTGCAGAGATATGTGTTTTGCTACTTGGTTGCTAGGGTGATCCCATCTGGTTGCTAGTCAGATACCAGAATGATACTCAAAAGGCTTCTTGCTACCCTGAGTCAAATGAAATAAACCAGAAGTCTCAAAGATATTCTGGTGCAGAGATATGTGATTTGTTACTTGGTTGCTAGGGTAACCCCAACTGGTTGCTTAGAAGTCTCTGCTATGTTCTGGTGCAGAGATATGTGATTTGTTACTTGGTTGCTAGGGTAACCTCATCTGGTTGCTAGGCAGTTACCAAGGTGATAGTTAACAAGGCTACTTGCCATCCTGAGTGAAATAAGTCAACCCAGAAGTCTCTACGATGTTCTGGTGCAGAGATATGTGATTTGTTACTTGGTTGCTAGGGTAACCCCATCTGGTTGCTAGGTAGTTAACAAGGTGATACTTATCATGGTTCCTTGTCATCCTGGGTGAAATAAGTCAACCCGGAAGTCTCTAAGACATTCTGATCCTGAGATACCCATATTAGTGATTTTGAATGGAAGTCAATTGTGTTTGGTTGCTAGGGTGCTCTAAATTGTTGCTAGGGCGTGGCTAAGTAGTTCCCATGATGATACTTGAAGACTGCTTGCTCACCCAATTAAAACAAGCCAACTCTCATGTCTCTAGGACATTCTGATCTGAATATGTCACACTCTATTTGAAAGCAATAGAGTTGGTTGCTAGGGTGCTCTAAATGGTTGCCAGGGCATGGCTAGCCAGTGAACAGAGTAGTTATTATTGGCTGCTTACTAACTTGACTCAAAAGAGCCAATCCCTAAGTTTCTACGACATTCTGTTCTGAAGATATCCTTCTGAGACATTTTGAATGGAAGTTAATGGGTGTGGTTGCTAGGGTCCCATAAATGGTTGTTAGGGCCTGGATATTCCATTTCCAAGGTGATAATGAAAGAGTGATTGGTATCCCAATTGAAATGAGCCCACCCCCATGTCTCTATGTCACTCTGATTGGGAGATATGATCTGATAACTTTCTTGCATTGACTGCCATAGTAGGAAGAAAAATGTCTTCCCATAGTACCCTATGGGACTTTTTGGGACTATTTTTTTGCCCCCCTTTTTACCCCCTGGGGTACATTTTACCCCCAAACACAGGGTATGTACGAACACGGCTTGCCAACACGAATCAAATGAGAGCACCCACATGTGTTTAAGACATTCTGCTCTGAAGATATCCTTCTGAGACATTTTGAATGGAAGTTAATGGGGGGTGGTTGCTAGGGTGTTCTAACTGGTTGCTAGGGCATGGCTAGCCAGTGACCAGAGTGATTCTTATTGGCTGCTTACTAACCTGACTCAAGAGAGCCAATCCCCAAGTGTCTATGACATTCTGTTCTGAAGATATCCTTCTGAGCCATTTTGGATGGAAGTCTATGTGGGCAGTTGTTAGGGTGCCATAAATGGTTGCTAGGGAGTGGCTACACCATTTCCAAGATAATACCTAAAGACTGATTGGAAGCCCGAGTGAAATGAACTGACCCCCATGTCTCTATGTCACTCTGATTGGGAGATATGATCTGACAAATTTCTTGCTTTGACTGCCATAGTAGGGGGAAAAAAATGTCATGGGCGAGACCCTCGCCATAGTATGTCAGTGGGACATTTTTGGGACATTTTGTGTCCCCCAGGGGTGCACCGTACCTCCAACCCCTTAGAAAAGTCATAGCACAGGTGTCATCAATAGGCCGGTCGATTTGACATCTCATTTGTGGGTCTACAACAAACGGTGTGGGACGAGTTAGGAGTCCACATTCTTTCTCTTGCAGGATGGGGACAGATCTGTCTCTTCATTCTTTTGTTCTGGTTCATTGTTGGGATTCTGAAATAATCATTACATGACATTGTAGTTAATAAGTTTTATAGAACTCATGTAGCACATATTTTGTAGACCACATTCATAAATACATAGGATGAGAATAACACATATAGGCAGTGTAAAATAATCTATGATAAGATTAATTGAGAAAACATTAACTAGCATTAACTGATATAATTAACATTAACTAAATTTGTTTTCTTATAGTCTAACTCACCCTCGCAATTGAAATCCATGTTGCCTCCATTGCCATTGGTCCTGTCTGTTCTCGTCTTTCACAAAGGGCAGTTTTTGGAAGCGTGGATCCAGTGCTGAGGCCATGTAAAGAAGGGGCATTTCCAAGGAAGTCCAAGTAACTTTTGCTTCTCATTCAGGACATGGTAGTCAATTGTGCTTTTCCTAAAAAATGCTGTGATGCTCTGAACTCTTTAGAGAAGATGGGACACTGTCGGTAGCTTCAGAGCCCCTTGTGCAGCTAGGTTCAAACAATGTGCAAAGCATCTCATGTGAACTAATTTGGCAATCTCTGCAGATACTGACATTTTAGATGCATTATCAGTCACCAGTACAGGATCTTTGTCTTCTAATCCCCATTCATGCATCACACAATTGAGCAAATCTGCCATGTTCACTCCGGTGTGATTGTCAATCATTGCTGTGTAGTGTGGCTCACACTCTTGAAGCAATTGTCTGAAGCTCGTATTCTCGACAATGCTGTATGGCCATAAATCCTGACAAGTGTGTGCTGCAAACTGTTGAAGCCAGGGCTGGTTGGTCTGGATGGTGTCTTAACATATGCAGATGGAGGTTTGTTGTTTTACTGCAGTGCTTAACTTTTGTTTTGCAATACTTGCATATCGTGTGAGTCATGTCTAACACGTTACTCTCCGGTTTAATTAAAATGCCAAAATTCTCCCATATTTTTGATTTTAGTTTTGCCTGCGGTGGCAAAATCCTCTCATCTATTTTAGAAATTAGTACACTGCTACTGATCACGTTGCTAAAATGGTGGCCAATTGGTGTCGCACGTGATAATTGGCTTCCTTCAAAAGTGCGGCAGAATAGATACAGAAATAGCTGTATAGATGCGTGCATTATCAGCAGTTCATGACAATGTATCATTATATTGATATTCTGAGCACAGCCCTACTGACCACATAATATTGATGAGACACCTAATTTTGTCAGAAGAGCTGTGACCCCAAATAAACCCCACCTGATCTGTATGCATAAGATTTTGTCACCTTCCGTGGTCTTGAATATTTTAATGCGTTCATGAATTTAGTGAAGCACAGAGCCAAACAACAAGTGTCGGTAATCCACATGTTTAATGGCTGGTTTACGACTGCACACTCACCTCATACATGAGGGAGAGAGAAGAGCAAAATAAAACTTTTGAGCATTACAAAATAAAGAAGTCTAGAAACATTTAATATGCAAATGGCATTCATGTCAAGTCAAATTGTTTTGTATAGCTCTTTTCACAACAGGCATTATTTCAAACCTGCTTTACATGAAATTATGCTATAACAGAAAATGAATGAATATAATGCCAATATTAGTTATTTATTTTTAGAACTATTAGTGCTTAAAATTAGTAAACTAAGTGTTGTGGACAATGTTTAAACAAAATGATTTTGTATGAACTATAAGTTTTAGTGTTAAAGTCCTTGAAGTCATCCTGAATTAAATGAGGAAATACACATAGATGCATTGTCCTTTGATTTTGGCTGATGAAGGCTTTTGTTAGTGGTTAATTCATTTTCTATGTAGTTTAAGAGTGTTGTCCTCCTTTGACCAAGTTGATATAGGTATCATTCAGTGAGGAGCATCACAGTCCGACTGGAAGCTTATGGCAGGTAATTTTGGTGAACTCCATTCTGAGCCCACGCTTTAGACATTGGCTCATGAAGAATCCCATGTCTTTGAGTTTGTATCAATTCATCTTCTGTGAAGTCCATCTTAGTAGACTGAAGTAAAGTCTGGCTGGCACATGCTGCAGTTGGTAATCATCACTCAGCAACACAAGGGGAATCGGACATCAGGCAGGATTGGAGATGGATCTGGCAGGCTCTGGTAACCTCGGGATATAATACCAAGGTTTAGACAGGGAAAGACAGAATAAAATTAGCGTAGATGCCATTCACATTAAAGCAGAGTTAAAGAAGGGTTAGTGTCTTAAAGGCATCGCACATACACAAATAAATTTCAATTATATTATCAAGTATTACAGTGCAGAGAAAAACTCATTTCTGCTATCCATTTTTCCCTCTTTATGCCAGTAAAGAACATCATTTGAGAAGACCAACCTGAGGTGATTCTGGGGGCCAGTCTAGGTCTCAGATTGTAATGACTGCCCTGAAGGTCACTGTCAATCAGGTCAGTGGTCTAGGTAGGTGTGTAAAACTTTAAGTCAGTGAGGCGAACAGAACTTTCTCTCTTATCGTCAGGAACATCATTTTTGAATTCGTCACTTTCATCAACAGTCTACATAGATTCATAAACATCATTCTATTAGTAAATTGTCCTCTCATCCTCCATTGAGGCTCTTTTTGTCTTCAAAAAGCTCATTTTGCTTATGCCCACTGCATGAGGTCCATGTATGGAAAGGCTGCATGTTTACAATGTGGAAGACACCAACATACTCTCCTATATCCACATTCATAAGTCTGTAGTTCACATCTGGCAATTTTTGAGTGACACGATATGAACCAGTGTAAAGGGGTGGCAGTTTAGCTGTGAAATTGGCCAGAGCATCCGACTTTGGGTAGGACAGGTTCACCCATTGCATAGGAAATGGAACAATGTCTCTTGTCATAAGAGTTTTCACCTGTCATGACTGACTTCAAGAGCTGCCCTTGTATGATCATATGCTTCGTGCATTGATGACCTCTGAGTAGGGAATTCCAGGTTCTTCAGTTCCATCACAGGTAGGCTGGGTGATTAGGTCCAGAGTGTCTATCTCTTGTCCATACAGCCTCATGGAGGGCTTAGACTAGTACTTTCGTGTGGTGCCGTTCTCAAAGCAAATAAGATTTGTGGGAAGTACTGGTCCCAAGCAGTGTTTTTATCACTGACATATGCTCAAATGGCAGTCTTTAGAGTCCTATTCACTCTGTTGCATTCGTCTGGGGGTGATATGCAGTTGTGAATCTGTGCTCAGTTCCTAGTGCAGACAGCTCATGTTCAGAAAGCTCACTCACAAAAGGAGACCCTCTGTCCAAAATGAGTTAAGTAGGAGCCCTGTGATGTGTAAAAACTTCACTGAGCAATTTACTGGCCGCAACTTGGGCTGTGACTTCTTTTACTGCATTGATCTCCACTCACTTTAAAAAGTAGTCAATGAAGACCAAGATATAAGCATTATCATGTGACATTCAGGGTAAGGGGTGAACAAAATCCACACCAGCATACTCCCAAGGTTTCTGGGGTCGAATACGAACCATAAGTCCAGCAGGCTTTCTCTAACTCTGCTTGGTGAGCTGGCAGACTGTGCAAGAGACAACATATTTTTTTTACTTCAGATGCCGTTTTAGGTTGCCATTTAAGTGTCCAGCTGTTGGGTGTTCATTTTAATACTTCAGCAAGGTCCTTCTGACAGCTGTGGGAGCATACAACTTAAACTGTTTAAGAGAGTGGAGGCTGCAAGCTGTTTGGGGTCATTAAAATACAGTAGTCCACCATGATACTGAGAAGTCAATGTCTATGTCCTCCTCCTCCTGGAGCGTGTCCTCAAGTTTACGGATGAGTTCCACTGTGACTGGTACATTTAGCTGCAACTGCTTTAAGTGAGATCGATCCACGAGCACCACTGGAGGCAGGACACAGAGATCAAGACCATCTATTACAGTGTAGTCAGGGTGAACATCCATTGGGGACTCATCAATAGACGGGGTTTCGAGAGAGAGCTTCAGGCACCTTGTTTCGTGATCCAAGCTTATGGACAATCTCAAAATCAAATTCCTGAAGGCGGAGACACCACCGAGCCAGTCGGCCAGTAGGGTTGGGATGGGACAATAGCCACCTAAGGCCACTGAGGTCTGTGAGGATGGTCACATGGAGACCTTCTGAAATGACGACCAAACACTCGATGGATTTATGCAGGGCTCAGCTCACGTTCGCCACTGCTACTTGCTGCTCTCCTTATTTCTCTGCATCAAAGCAGGAGTGTGAAATCAGGGAACTCAGAACAAGTGCTGATGCAGGGGCTTGATGATGTCCTCCTTAAGCATTATTTTGATTTGGTCCTCTATCAAATGCTTTTTAGCCGGCGAGATTCGATAAGGCAGAAGGTGGCCAAGCTTGACATTACCCGTATCTATCGAGTGCTCTACCAGAGATGTATGACCTAGATGACCATCAAACAGGTCGGCAAACTTTCCAAGCAGCTCTGCGAGTTGCTTTTTCTCTGCATTATTTAGAGATGCATCCTCAACTTTCATAAAGTGCAGGAGATTGGACCTCCATAAGCATCATACTGCCCCCAGACTCATGCAACTCCACACCCTCCAATTTCTCTGCAAATACAGGTTCCTGCCCAAATACAACAGTTCTGGAATGCGATGATAAAAACGTTGACCCATGAAGCCAAAATATAACTATGTCATGCCTGAGGGTTGACAGGCCACACTATCTGCATGCTGGATTGGAGGAGCAGTCCATGGTTTGATATTTGTGTTCACTCTAGTATTATTTTGTACAATATCTGCCTGAACAGTAGAAAGTGATGCTCCAGTGTCGAGAATAGTATTCAGCACCTGCCTGTTGAAGTTCACCTTGACTCTGAATAGAGTGTTCCTTAAAGAAGTAAATGTGGGATCCTACACATGACAAAGAACAGGTTGGTGGGGCAAGGTTTCATTTGGTAAGTGAGGCATACTTATTTTCTGGAGGGAGGATTGCCTCTGCGAATCGTCTTCCCTCCCTTGAAGTTTCCCTTTGGTCTACTTTACTATCAGTTTGGTCTGAATTTTGTGTTTCAGGTGGAGGTTCGGTATGCACATTAGGAGTCTCTACTGAATGTGAACTCATCTTGGAAAGGAAGTTGCAATTTGGACATGTACGAGAGGTGAAACCAGGCAGTGAACATTTGAAACAGTAGGTCTCTTTATCAGGTTTTGCTTTAGCCTGCCCTGGAGGTGGGTATCGGCGGCTCGGGCCAAGAGAAGATCCATGATTGAGGAGACAGAAGTGCCATAAAGCACAACTCTATTTCTCAAGTGCATGTTTATATTGAAGGTCTATTTTCTCTTGCTCAGGGGGAGGGGTTTTCAGCTTTTTGAACTCACTCAGCATATGGGCCACAAAATTAGGCAGGGGCTCTTCAGGCATTTGAATGCAGTCAAGGAACCTCTCATTATCTGTTCTTGATTGTTAGAAGGCAGGAAGACCTTCCTGTAGAAATCACAGAACTGAGCCCATGTAACAACATGTGTGCTTTTTGAATTCCTTTGCCAAAAAATGCATCAGCTCGAGAAGAATTTGGACATCAGTCATGTCCAGAGATGTTCTGTAAATGTTGACTGACTGAAGCCAGTTGTCAGTGTTTACTTTACTTTCCATCACCAGCAAACACAGGTGGTTCAAGCCTAGACTGGTGAAGTACAGATGCAAGGACTCTGGTTGTGCTACTCATGTCAACATGATTAGGCTGCATAGGGTAATTCACATTTCTAGAGGGCACAACCTTGCAGCGGTGCATGGGTTCACAACACATTGATGAAAGGGAACTGGCCATAGGGGGTGAGCTGCTGTAGCACTGTCACTTCGGATAGTAGAAGTTGTACTTGATCCTCCAGACCTCCAGCAGCACGCTGTGGTAACCTCTGCCTCTGTCCAGAGACAGAGTCTGCCAACACATAAGTATAGTTAGTCTGAAAGTCAGGGTGAGTAGCAATTATAACACATGTATGCACACAAACGGGATAATAGCAATTGTGATATACCACGTCACAAGAAGCTTAAATGTATCAAATGCCGCTTAAATGCAACAAAATCCAATAGAATTAAACATACTTTAAAAAGTTCACAATAGTTCAAAAGCACACACTTAAAAAAATGCTATTACCTCAATTCTCCTACAATCATAAATATTCACTCAATAAGAATATATTTTAACTCAAACACCCACGGTATATGCTTCCAATTAGCCTGTTATTTGGATTTACACCACTTCTTTCCAGTTCACCTGCAGTCCTTAATGAGAGCGCCTGATGGAGCACTAGATGAATAAAAGGCTGCCATTACATTTGCTTTTTATCTCTTTGAAAAATAAGGTAAAAAAAAAAGGTTCAATCATAGAAAATGAGAAACAAATCCTCAGTACTGTTTGCTTTTTCCACAAACTCAGTCCATTTTACTCATAATCCACATTTGACCGTCTGAAGAGTGCAAGAGAATGGCCAGAGTGTTTTATTTTGCTCTTTCACGAAAAGGTGTGAAAAAGCGGCAAAAAGTCTGGTTATAATCAACAGTTCATCGCTTTGAATTACAGATGTACCGCAAGCGATGGACACACGCCTTTCTCTGACTAGACTGTCTCGTGCGTCAGCCACATGTTCCCCAGTGTTAGCAAGCTAATCTTACTAGTTCAGGTCCGGCCACGGTGATTAAACAGCTACGAAAGAATGCTTAACTCCTGTATTTGTTGCAGGTTTGGTTTGGTGCAAGTTCTTGTAGGTGACAGGTCCAGATCCAGTTGTTTCGGGTGGCAATTGTAATGCTCTCCACGGATATTTGAGGATGTTAATGCGTTAATTAACATACTGAAGCACAGAGCTAAACAGCAAGTGTCGGTAATCCACACATTTAATGGCTAGTTTACAACTGCACACTCACCTCATACATGAGGGAGAGAGAAGAGCAAAATAAAACACTCTGGTTGTTACAAAATAAAATAAAGAATTCAAGACGCATTGGGCACATTAGTACAGCAGAGCAGATCTGTTGCCATTACTCTTTATCTGTGCACATACACTAAGCGCACACACCGGACTCAACATGTAATATGCAAATGAGAAGGGCTAATGTCTTAAATGCACTGGACATACACAAGCAAATGTCAATTATATTACCAACTGTTACAACATTTAGTCTACTGAAGCCATCTTTATACTGCAAATCTACTGCATCAATAAGAAGTGTAATCGAGCTTGAAATCATGATCGTGCCTAGAGACTGCAATGGCAAGATGTACAGTAAAAAGGAATTATATTTTAGCCTGTTCTCACCCAAAACACACTGGATCACTTCAAAGACATGGATTAAACCACTGGAGTCATATGGATTGCCTTTATGTTGACTTCATCTCCTTTTTGGAGCATCAAAGGCCTGGCCACTTTTCAGTTGCATAGTATGGATCAAAAGAAAGTGTTACGACCCATTCCAGGGTTTTCCCTTCTCCCGTCTCAGCACTCAAAAATCAAAACTTTAAAAATCAAAGGTAATTGTTTTTAGTAAATAATAAAGTATTAAAGACTTCAGGAAGGGGCAACGCCAAAATAACAAATTAATGTTTAAAAATTACTAGAGGGAAATCACCTATTTACCTAACAAAAAACAAAACAGAAACAAAAAGCAAATAAACTAAAATCTTCCCTGACTCCCTCACTAACCCCAAAACAGGAGAGAAAATCAAAATATTAAACAAAATATCACCCACCTCCCTATAATTTCCACATATGAATCAAATCGAAAAGGTTTTGAACAATATTAAAGGGCTGAAATCAACCTCAATCCAATAATTGCAACAATTACCGATTACAACCAACAATCAGCTCAAGTGCAGTTCAACAAGTCTGACACAGAAGAAGAGAAAAAGCCATTGCAAAGAGGTTCTGCTGGGATTTTATCCAGAAGCTCTTCTCCACACCAACCAATCTCGACAGAGGACTGATTATCAGTCATAATTGCAGACACCTGATGTTGGTCAATAGCCTTCTCATTGCCATCCTCTTTAGCAGGCAGTTGGAGGCCTGAAAGAGGTATTGTTTCTAAGTATGCGTAAAACTTGCACATGGCGGGCAGCACAAGTGCAGTGAATGGAAACTGATGGCTAGATGCCAGATCAATGCAATCAATCCATAAATATATAAATATGCATAGCTGCCTTGGCATAAACAGCTTCTTATGAAGAGTAGTGCTGTAGGTAATAGCCATGACTGATATGATTACTTAGTTTTATGCAGTTCTGCACATGGTACGAGCTCACAGATAACATCCCTGTACACGCCAAGCAATTAGCGGTTTAAAGCACAGTGGAATTCTTAACTGTTGGGCCTCATGTGCTCAGATAGGAGACAAAGGCAGGCCTACACACAATCATAAAGCCTGATCGAGGCCTGTAGGAACATTCAAAGCCTGACAACACAAATGGCACCAAAATCAAACAAAGGGATTCTAAACAAACTACAGATCCCATCAAGCCTTACTCATTTTACACCTAGGTGTGAAATCCTGAAGGATCGAACTCTCAACTCCTTTTGGATGAAACGCACGACAGAATGCATCCCTCAACCATGATGTCATTGAGAGTATAAAACCCCGGAGATTCCTCCTAAGCCTTGCTTCCAGCATCAGTATTCGCCACGTCTAGTTGCAGGCCTGCTGCTCCCAGGTGTAGCCTCGCTGCCCAAGGAAGTAACGTACATACCTGAACTTTGGCCATACAATCTCCATCTCACTGGATGACCCGAGATTCTCCATGTTCCACTGAGCATTCCGTGTCTCACCTTTTTGCCTGCAGAAGTGAAGAAGATTTCTCTTCCTTCTTCAACCAAGTCGACTTTGCTGATTTCTCCGCCAACCCGCTGAGAATCAGCTGCCGTACCACCAGCTTCGAGGAACCGAGTCGGAGTCAAATGACGGACGTACACACATTCTACCCATGTCCTCGTGCGACTCAAGTAAGAGGTTTACGTCTGGGCAGAGACAGATTATTATAGTGTGTTATTCTTGTGTATCATGGTTATTGCTTGTACAGTTTACGGACTGCTGAGTCCGCTCATTGCTGCTAATGATACTCAAGGTATTACTGTAACTTACTGTTGCCATGAATGAGATTTGTTCTGTTGTCATCCAACCATGTTTGGCTGTTTGTGCATTTCTTCCATTACGGGTGAGACCGCCACACTGAGTTTATCCATTAAAGAGCCAACAACCATGGTGGATGGATTACGAGCTGTTCACCGTGTCTCTTGAGTGATAAAACTAATGGTTGCCATCTCTCCCACGGTCGTTAAACTAGCTTTGGTGCCTTCACCCTGTTCTCTCTCTCTCGTACTAACCGCAACACACATGACCCCTCACAAACATACCCGCACACACATTTGGCAAACAGATAACTTGGCAATAGAGCCCAGCTTTGTCCCTAAGTTATCATACCAGTGGAGACACGTGTTAAACGGGCAGATGGCAATAACAAGTCTCTCCGCCCACATTCGTGGCCACATTCTCTGGCCGGAAACCTCGCTTGACACACTCTCCATGAGAGCCATGCCCACCATTTTGTGCACTCCTTCTCTCCTTACACACACACACACACACACCCATTCACACACACACCTCTACCCTCCTCTCATGTATTATAGGCTTATCTGTTACCATATCTAATCATGTTACTGTTTAGTTTGTAGTTGGAATTCGGAAGTTTATCGACTGCATTGTATTGATTATTAATTGATATTACTGCATCAATAAACTTTGTTATGCTTGAAAGAGAAGTGTTTTGGTATTGTTCTGCATGCACCTGTGCCAAGGGCTGGCAGGGGATGTCAATGCTCAGATTCAACCCTTCATTGTTCCCATTTTGAATGTCAATGTTCTTTAGATGTTGACTTTCCTAAGAGAACAATCCTATAATGAGACTGTTATACTGTCTGGTTATTAGTCCCTGATTCCAGGGTGGTGCCCCGGCAATATTAATTTGTATTAATATTATATTGATTTTGATAATTGATAGTTATCTTTGATGATTGTTAATTTGAAGGATTAATAAGCTAATTATCTTTGGTAATTATTAATTATTGTTAATAACCAAACCCGCTCCTGAATAAAACCCAACATTAATGGTGCACTGTGTGAGGCATCCTACATGCCAGTTTTGTCACAGTGTGTATGCATAAGAATCCAAAGTAATAACTTGAATCATTCATTCAAAGGTTAGTTCTGTTTGATGACTGATTTCTCTCATGACTTCCCAAGCATAAGCCAGTGTGGAGTGAAAGTGCTCTTAGAGTGGATTAGGGGTTGGTAAGTTTACGATAGTCTGCTCCATGCCTTCTGTTGTTGTTATTTAACTCCTAACGCTTTTACCTAGACGTTACAGAGAGGTGTCATGTCACCTAATTAACGTCCTCAAAGGAGAGGTCGCAGTGAAATTCGTACATTGCATAAGAGGAACCCGTAAGCCACAGGTCGAAGCTTCTCACCTGTGTGTTCGTGTCTGCATTATAGCAACTGTAACACAACAAGCTATCAGAGCCACTGTGTTGCAAGCATTTTTACTGCCCCGGTAAAATGAGTCGCCAGTCGCCCCACATGACCGGAGCTGAAGCTCCTCAGAGGTCAGATGACCCAGCACTGCAAGATGTGATCACCACTGTCCTCCGTCTCTCCATAGAAGAGAAATAATCTCAATGGCTAACATGTTAGTCTTTGTGATGAAGCATTGCAGGAACTAGTTGAGTATGTCAGCAACCTGCTCGGGAAGCCAGAGCGCACAATCCTGGACTTCGTGGAACAAGTTTTCCTTCTTCACCACTGCAGAACCCAACTGCAGAACCCAACTGCAAACCGCAGAGCACAAGGCCCAGCTCACCCAGCTGCAGAACTGCTACCAAGTGGTGCAGAGGGGAAATCTCAGCATGTGCCAAGAAGTTAGGTGCTCCCAAGCTGAGAGAGTCAGGGCACAGGAAGATAATGCCCGGATGCAGGAGGTAAATGAAACCCTGCGCAAAGCTGCCCAGCTAAGAGCAGAGTCAGATCAGGTAAGTGCAGCTGCTGATCTGGCCACCCAGGAAACGCACAGCACAACATCTGACGTTGAAGACATTTACATTTTACATTTATGCATTTGGCAGACGCTTTTATCCAAAGCGACTTACAGTGCCCTGATTACAGGGACAATCCCCCTGGAGCAACCTGGAGTTAAGTGCCTTGCTCAAGGACACAATGGTGGTGGCTGTGGGGATTGAACCAACAACCTTCCGCTTACTAGTTCAGTGCTTTAGTCCACTACACCACCACCACTAGGAGGGACACACACTAGGAGCCGAGCTGCCCCTAGTGGTACAGTCTCTGACTTCATCCTTGTGGATGCCTTTCAAGCTCCTCCAGTGGCCCGCTGGTTGGATGCAGGTGTCCCTCCTTCCGGTTGCCCCCCTCAGTCTGTTTTCAGTCATGCCACCTTGTGTTTTGACCAGACTTGATTCCACACCACGAAGGGGGGAAAATTACTTCCAAGCCCAGTGGTGTAAGCGGCTCGAGGGCCCCATTAGCCAGGGAGCTGTATGCAACATGGGGCCCAACCTTGCATCGACAGGACTGCATCCCCACCACGAAGGGGAAGAAGTCGTCCTCATCGCTGTAGCGATCTGAGTGACTATGGTGTTTCGGATGACTTGGATAACCTGCGGTCATATTGACACCAAGGCTTGCGCACTTGACAACTCAAGTCTCTCGCAAGGGACACAGAGCGCTTTGACCCGAGTAGTCACACCTGCGAGCCCACAGCCACCACAAGTTGATAGTCAAAACTCATTTCATGACCACGAGTCTTTCCTTTGTTCACTGAAGAACACAAACATAACCCTGTACAGCCCCCACATAGTGGAAGACGTGCACATCAACGGTATAGCGACACCAGAAGCACTTGTAGTGCTCTGGTCAGAAAAGACTGTTATGAGCTAGGACCTATATGACGACTTGTGGCGACACAGTCCTCCTCCGTTCTTCACAACACAAAGTCACCGCATCATTTCGGCAGGGTCACCACAAAGTTTCCTCAAAGTGATTGGGGTATGCGCCTTCTCCGTACAGATTGGGAAAAGGCAGGTCATGCATTTCATGAGTGTAGTCACTCAACTCTAACCCCCGTTCTTCATGGGAGCAGACCTTCTTGTCAGACTAGGCACTCAGTTGGACACAGTAAACCAGGTTCTGTGGTCCCAAGCCTGGGCCGAAAGGCATCTCTGTCCGTTGAGGTAGAACACATGATATCCAGCCAGACCATCCCCAGGCATGCCAGATTGCTAGCGAGGTAGATATGACTGCCCCCACATGAACAGCAGGTGTTCCCATCCACCTGGTGATCTCTAAAGGACAGAATGTACCTGGCCCACAGGCATTCTTCCAACCCTTGCCCTGCTTCTGGGAACTCAATCTGACCATCTACGGCATGCCCCTGCTCGAGTTGAGCCACCGCTCAACCTAATTGTTAGTTCAGAACCTGATGCATGTCCCGATTCTGGTGACGGTGCAGCGACCACTAGGGATGTTGGTCGATAACACGTCTCATGATTTCGAACTGACACTGCCAGTGATAGGAGACTTACCTACATCACTAGCCAGGGACGACAACCTAGACAGTGTCCTGTCCACTTTCCCGACCAAAATGATCACGGTGGCCCACCACGAAGCGCTATAAGGCAAACCAATCTACAGTGCTACCCTGGGTATCAGAGGTGACATGATTGTGTACTCTGTTGTGACTCAACCCAGAGACACAACCCCTGGTGATGACAGAAACTTTTCCTCACCAGAGGAGCCCTACATTGGCTTTGAGGCAGAGGTTAATGAGCAACTTGCCAAAGCAGATGCTTTACAATAGAGGATCAGAGAAATGCGCTTCAGAAACACTTTCATGATTTCCAGCCAATCTTCTTTAGAGATTCCCATGACTGTGGGGTCACCAACCTCCACACCGTTCGCAATCCCACTGATCCAAATGTGTTACCCACATTTGTACTCCAGTACAAAATCCCCCTGGCTACCTAAGAGTCAATCCAAGGGATCCTTGACAAGCTTTTGCAAATAATTCGGGAATGCAACTCAACCTACAACTCGCCTATCTGGCCAGTGTTAAAGCCGACCGGCAAGTGATGTCTCACCATTGACTATCGCCCTCTGAATAAGCAGGTACCACTTTCCTGCTTGCCCATGATCCATTTGGACCAAGAACTGACCAAGGTCAATGGAGCCCGCTTCTTCTCTACTGTGGACACGGCCAATGGCTTATGGACAATGCGAGTCGACCCAGCTGACCAGTACAAGCTGTCTTTCTCTTTTGGTAACCACCAGTACAACTGAAACTGTTGTCCATTTGGATATTTGAACTCCCCATCCAAAATTCAATATCTGACATATACTTGACCAACAGTGATGCCGCACCATTGTTGAGGATGTGGGTCTAACAGTGAGTGAAGATGGCATTGAACCCCAAGCTGGGAGAGTTTGAGCCATCTGCGACAGGTTTGTCAGAGCTGAGAAGCTTCCTAGGTGTCTGCAACTACTCCCAACAGTTAATTGAGGACTATGCGGAGATAGCCAGACCCCTCATGGAACTACTCCATAAAGACAAAACATTTGAGTGGGGAGAGCCCCAGGAACAGTCTTTCCACCAGATGAAAAACAAGCTCAGCTCTGAACCCTGTCTGGCCTACCCAGACAAGGATAAAGAGTTCCACCTCAAGGTTTGCTGGTCTATAGCCAAACTGACCAGGGACCAGCTCTCTGGGTTGTCCCAGCCGATCATAGAGGGGTGATGCTAGTCCATGGTCACGACTCCCCTGTCGGATGCCACTGGGGTTACAAGGCTTCAAGACCCTCCAGCAAGTCATTTATTGGCCATCGATGGCCCACGACACCTGTTCCTATGTCAAAGGATGCCTGGTCTGTAGCTAGTTCCAGCCGTCCAGACTGCTGGATCAGGCCCCACACCAGAACCGAGGGATCACGTTCCCGTGGTCCCACCTCCAGGTGGATTGGATTGGACCAGTCCCCAAGTCCTCATAAGGTAACAAGGTACCTCCTCATGGTTACCTGTGCTTTCACCAAGTGCCCCTAACGACAGAGCCACAACAACCACAGTCCTGTTGCTGACCCATGTGTTCAGCCGCTGGGGGCTACCCCTCTCTGTTGATTCGGATCGAGGCACGCATTACACCTCAAGCGCCATGACTACTATGTACGAAATCATGGATGTGGAAGTCAACTTCCACATCTCATATCATCCCCAGTCATCTGGACAGGTTGAACGTGCCAACCGCACCATTATCAACATGCTTAAAAAGTATGATAACAGCAATGGCAGAGATTAGGATGTGAAACTCCCCTTGGTTCTGATGGCCATTAGGTCTACTCCGCACCACTCCACAGGAGACAAACTGTTCGAAATGATGACTGGAAGAGAAATGACCCTTCCGCTACACCTTCTGTACCACCCTGAAGTCGTCAGTGTTGCAACCGCCTATACGGCACACCAATACATGACGGACCTGCGCGACCATCTTCGGGCCACATTCACGTGGGCCCAGAAGAACTTGGAAGCCAGCGTCAAGGGATCCAAATCCTACTATAACAGAAGAAAACGTCTCACCGCGAGTACCAAGTAGGCAACTAGGTACTCTATTTCAGGTTCACTAATCCGGCAGGAATCTCTAAAAAGTTCCTACCAAGCTGGTCAGACCCCTTCGAAATAGTGGGAAAGCTCTCACCAGTAGCCTACTGCTTCAGGGTCTCAAAACCAAGCCAAACACCGGCATACAGATGGGTCCATTTGAATCAGATTAAGCTCTTTATGTCGTTTTCACTCCAAAGGGGAGAAGACGCACCACAGTAGTGCCATAAGGATAGCTGCATGCCTCAACCCATCCCGTCGGCATGCACTAACTCCTAGCACCACTTTACTTTCATACAGTAATCAACTCTGGTTTGTTTCAGGATGAAAGTCTTGTGGAT
Organism: Myxocyprinus asiaticus; assembly: GCF_019703515.2. Lineage (NCBI taxonomy): Eukaryota > Metazoa > Chordata > Actinopteri > Cypriniformes > Catostomidae > Myxocyprinus > Myxocyprinus asiaticus. The sequence goes on along the minus strand of NC_059354.1, from coordinate 963,619 downwards.
CCTCAGCATTCTCCTCAGCCCACGAGTCACCTTATCCAGTGATGTGGTTGAGCCTGGCCCAACGACCGGCATCATCCTACAAGGGACACCTGGCCTCTTGATCACCCGATGCAACCTGTACACCCAGAGAATCTACATATGTTTAGATCTCTGGGATTTATAACGCAAACACATCCACCTACCCCCACAATTGACTGAAGCCAGGCTAAGTGGAACCCAAATGACAGTCGAACGTGCCAAGCAGACAACCGTTCACACCCTTACGTTAGGGAACTAGTAAGGCCAAGAGGTCTTCGGATCGCTTATTCGGTAGCTCCATGGATGCTGGTTCGTGGTCGCTGCGTGACGCCCCTAGATTATTTTTGCCACAAGCAGTCAAAAACTGACCACTTTTCTTGCAGTTCTGCATGCTGGGAGGTGCCACCACATCCCACCACAGGCTTATTGCAATGGGCTCCCTCTCCATTCAAATTAACCACATGTGGGCTCTTTTTTTGGGGAAGGTGTGGGCTGACCACGAAAATCCCATACATCCAAATACCCAATATATTGCATCACTTCCTCCTCAGAGGGCTAAGGACCGCCCCACGTTCCACTGAGCCACTAAACGGCCCTTTACCAGCTATTTTGGGGAAGAACCCACGGAAGCGAGCCTTTGATTGGCTGACCACGGGGGCAATCAAAGGCTCGCTTCCGTGGGTCCAGGAGGGGGCGGGGCTAACCACGAACACACTATTTTTCCACGTACCCACTCTATTACAGGACTTTGTCCCTGGGGGTCCGTGAACCCCGGGGGTGTGTCCGGGAGGGGGTGGGGCTGACCACGAACACACTATTTGTCCACTTACCCACTCTATTACAGGACTTTGTCCCTGGGGGTCCGTGAACCCCGGGGGTGTGTCCGGGAGGGGGTGGGGCTGACCACGAACACACTATTTGTCCACGTACCCACTCTATTACAGGATTTTGTTCCTGGGGGACCACAGACCCTGGAGTGTATCCGGTAGGGGACGGGACCGACCACAAAACAACTATTTGTCCATTTACCCACTAAATTGAACAACTTCCTCGCTGTTGGTCCGAGGAACCTCGGTGTGTGTCCAGGAGGTGGTGGGTCTGCCCAAGGACAAATTATTTGTCCACTTTGACCACAGATATTTATGACTTGTAAGTGGGTGCAATAGCACCGGGAGATATGCTGAATGCCGTACAGATGTTTTTCTCAAAATTTGATTAGATTAGATTTAACTGAAACAGCTCGCTGTGCAGCTGGATCCTGGACTTCCTGTCAAGCAGACACCAGGTGGTTAGAATGGGCAGGAATATCTCCTCATCACTGACCCTCAACACTGGAGCCCTGCAGTGCTGTGTTCTCAGCCCACTCCTGTATTCCTTGCACACACATGACTGTGTGGCATAAAAGAGTCACCTAAATGTGATTTTGAGTCATAAATTTTGAGTTATAAAAATGATGTCCACCAAACACCTATTTTAGCCCTTTAGATAGATTGTAAGTGGGACTATTTATTTGCATTGCCTGAATAGTCACTTGGTGGACATATGTTTTTTAATGTTTGAGATACAGGAATTCACTGTATATCATATTTAGGTGACTGTATGACACCCCCTGAACAACATACAGAACATCCTTCAAAACTTCAAAATTCGACTGTCCACAAACCACCTAAAATTTTGAATGGGATAAATTGTATGGGGGATCTGCAAATCTCAGCTCTGGATTTAGCTAGGAAGTTGAAACTGGTACTTCTGTGCTCATCTCAACCTCCTCTGTGGTCAAAAATTTCACACACAAAAAAACCTCTGACGAAATTTTTGACTATCTTTGATCCTCTCGAAATTCACAACATGGAGAGAAGAGGCTAGGCAATATTAAGGCACTTCCTGTGTGACCTGGTGAAAATAACCTTAAATTTGATGCTAAGACGTAGGGGCTTTGAATACTTTATCTTTGGGCCCTCATAAACATTGTATTCAAAATCTGTGTCTCTCACCAATTGGAAAGTATTTAAAAAACAAAATCAAGAAAAATATTCTGGAAATATTTTTAGGTGCACAAGTCAGCCAATTAAGCACTTAACAAATTAATTCAGACTTTAAACTTTGCACACTGTCTAAGGCCCTCCTGAGAAGCTATAGATTTAAAATTGGAGTCATTTGGAGCTTTCTGAGGGGTGTCCACGAAACACCTATTTAAATGAATGGAATAAATTGCTCATGGGATACGCCCTGGCAGTGTGCCCAGAGGTCTGACAGACCCCTAATTTCACATGGTAACACGTCAAGTGCCCCTCGACACAATATTAAGAGGACTAAGGCTTAGGATGCAGAAAAGTATTTTTCATTATTTTCAATAGATCTCCCTGCTTGTCATAGGAATCAATGAAACAGCCTGCCCTGTAGGCCCTTGTGCAACAGTACATTCATCAGAGACTTTAATATTTAGCAAGAACCTATGACCTCCATTTTAAAACCTGATTTGGGGGACCCTGACAGTCAATTTTAGGGTCCTCTGGCCTTCGGAACCCCCTATTCTAGACATCCCACTTGCCTGTTAAACCAATGCAATTCCATGGGGGTTTTGTGGACAGCCTTAAATTTGGTGCTAAGTGAGGGCTTCAAATGCTTCATCTTTGGGCCCTCATAAACAATGTATTAAAAATCTGTGTCTCTCACCGATTGGGAAGTACTTAAAAAAATAAAGAAAAATATTATAGAAAAAAATAACTGCTACTTTTCATTCACAAATCAGCCAGTTAAGCACTAAATGAAGTCATTCAGACTTCAAACTTTGCACACTTACTAATGGGCCCCTGAGAAGCTAAAGATTTCAAATTGGAGTCATTTGGAGCTTTCTGAGTGGTGCCCACCAAGACGCTAGAGAAAATGAATGGTATAAATTGTACATGGTATTCACTCTAGCGTCGCTCCGTGAGGTCCCACGGACCCCAAATTTCACGCGGTGATACGTCAACTGCCCTTAATAACATTTACATTTACATTTATTCATTTGGCAGATGCTTTTATCCAAAGCGAATTACAAGAGAGGAAAACATAAGCGAATCATCTTAGGAGACAGTGGTATGAAAAGTGCTGTATTACAAAGTATCACTAGAATCATAATAGTATTCAAAACAGAATAAAGTGCAACAGAATTTTTATTTTTTATTTTTTTATTGACTGGTTAAGTGCTCATGGAAAAGATGTGTTTTTAGTCGTTTTTTGAAGACAGAGAGTGAGTCAACTTCACGGATGGAGTTGGGAAGGTCGTTCCACCAACGTGGTACGATGAAGCTGAAAGTCTGGGAAAGTGTTTTGGTGCCTCTTTGTGTTGGTACAACAAGGCGACGTTCCTTAGCCGACCGCAGGCTTCTAGTGGGCGCGTAGCTCTGCGTAAATGATTTTAGGTATGCTGGAGCAGACCCAGTAACTGTTCTGTATGCCAGCATCAGAGCCTTGAATTTGATACATGCATCAACCAGTAGCCAGTGGAGAGAGACAAGGAGTGGTGTAACATGTGCTCTCTTTGGTTCATTAAAGACCAGACGTGCTGCTGCATTCTGGATCATTTGGAGGGGTCTAGTTGCACATGCAGGGAGGCCTGCAATGAGAGCGTTACAGTAGTCCAGTGTAGTTATGACAAGTGACTGGACAAGCAGTTTTGTGGCATGTTCAGAGAGGAAGGGTCTTATCTTCCTGATATTGTAGAGTGTAAATCTACATGATCTTGCGGTCTTTGAGATGTGGTCTGTGAAATTTAGTCTGTTGTCGATGGTTACCCCTAGATTTCTGACCGATTTGGAAGGCGTTACTGTAGTTACACCCAGCTGCGCGGTGATGTTGTGTACAACAGCAGGGTTGGCTGGAAAGACAAGGAGTTCAGTCTTGGCTGGGTTGAGTTGCAGGTGGTGCTCCTTCATCCAGGCCGAGATATCCGCCAGGCAGGCAGAAATTCGAGCAGTCACTGTGGTGTCGTTGGGCTGGAAAGACAAGTAGAGTTGCGTGTCATCAGCGTAGCAGTGGTAAGAGAAACCATATGCCTGAATGATGGGTCCTAGTGATGTTGTGTATATATATATATATATATATAGAGAAGAGAAGTGGCCCAAGCACTGATCCCTGAGGTACATTTACATTTATGCATTTGGCAGACGCTTTTATCCAAAGCGACTTACAGTGCCCTTATTACAGGGACAATTCCCCTGGAGCAACCTGGAGTTAAGTGCCTTACCCAAGGACACAATGGATTGAACCAACAACCTTTTGCTTACCAGTTCAGTGCTTTAGTCCACTACACCACCACCACTCCTACCCCAGTAAGTAGCTGATGTGGCTTGGATACCTCACCTCTCCAGGCTACCTTGAAGGACCTACCTGAGAGATAGAAATTAAACCAGTCAAGCACAGTTCCTGTGATGCCCAGGGAGGAGAGGGTAGAGAGTAAGATCTGATGGTTGACTGTGTCAAAGGCTGCAGAAAGGTCCAGCAGAATCAGGACTGATGATAATGATTCAGCTTTCGCCCGTCTCAGCGACTCGGTGACAGACAGCAGGTCAGTCTCGGTGGAGTGTCCACTTTTAAAGCCTGACTGATTGTCATCCAGCAGATTGTTCTGTGAGAGATAGGCAGAGATTTGATTGAAAACTGCCCTTTCAAGTGTTTTTGCCATGAATGGGATGAAAGAGACTGTTCTGTAGTGTTCTATTTGTGTGGGATTAAGTGCGGGTTTCTTCAGCAGCGGGGTTACTCGAGCCTGCTTAAATGTAGTGGGAAAAATGCCTGTAAGTAGAGATGTGTTAATTATGTGTGTGAGTGCAGGTAGGATGGACGGAGAAATGGCCTGGAGAAGGTGAGGAGGAATGGGGTCAAGGGAACAGGTGGTGGGGTGGTTGGAGAGGAGGAGTTTAGAGACCTCAGTGTCAGTCAGAGGAGAGAACATAGAGACAGAAGAGTTGCATACAGGAGACAGGTGTTTGACTAGGTGTGGTGCTGAGAATGTATTGCTGATGGTTGTAACCTTATTAGTAAAAAATGTGGCGAAGGAATCTGCTGTCAGTGATGTGTCAGGCAGTGGAGGGGGAGGGCAGAGAAGTGTGTTGAATGTTCTAAACAAGCTGCGGGTGTCTGTGGTGCTGTTGATCTTGTTCTGGTAATAGGAGGTTTTTGCAAATTTAACATCATCTGAAAAAGTTGCAAGCAGGGACTGATATTTACCTAGACCTGCTGGATCTTTAGATTTCCACCATCTCCTCTCAGCTGACCAAGGAGGACAGCAGGACATCCAACTCCTCAAGAAAGTTTGTCAGCTGACCTGGAGGGCAGTAGATGACAACAGCATGTATTTTGTACTGTATGGACTGTGCAACCGTTTTCTTTTCTATCAGGAAAACATGGATGGCATAACCAACAGGTTACTGTGAACCTACAGGAACTGTTCGGCCCTTCAGTTGCTCTAAAGACGCTGGACAACAACCAACTCTTCAGATGAAAGGGGGGAATGTTGGGCCTCATGTGCTCAGATAGGAGACAAAGGCATGCCTACACACAATCATAAAGCCTAACCGAGGCCTGTAGGAACACTCAAAGCTTGATAACACAAACGGCACCAAAATCAAACAATGGGATTCCAAACAAACTACAGATCCCATCAAGCCTTGCTCACTTTACACCTAGGTGTGAAATTCTGAAGAATCAAACTCTCAACTCCTATTGGATGAAACACATGACAGAACGTGTCCCTCAACCATGATGTCATCGAGAGTATAAAACCATGGAGATTCCTCCTAAGCCTTGCTTCCAGCGACAGTATTCGCCGCATCTATTTGCAGCCCTACTGCTCCCAGGTGTAGCCTCGCTGCCCAAGGCAGTAACATATGAACCTGAACTTTGGCCATACAATCTTCATCTCGCTGGACGAGCCGAGATTCTCCGTGTTCCACTGAGCATGCTAACGGATCCAAAGGAGAACGCTGAGCAATCCGCATCTCACCCTTTTGCTCGCAGAAGTGAAGAAAGATTTCTCTTTCTTCTTCAACCGAGTCGACTTCGCTGATTTCTTCGCCAACCAGCTGAGAATCAACCGGCATACTGCCTGCTGACAGAGCGAAGAAACGGCCTCCCGTCATCAGCCGAGCTTCAAGGAACCGAGTCTGAGTCAAACGACGGACGGACACACATTCTACCTGCGTCTTTACTTGACTCAAGTATGAGGTTTACGTCTGGGCAGAGGTAGATTATTATTATTGTTATTCTTGTGTATCAAGGTTATTGCTTGTACTGTTTATGGACCGTTGAGTCCGCACATTGCTGCTAATAATACTCAAGGTATTACTGAAACTTACTGTTACCACAAATGAGATTTGCTGTGTTGTCCATGTTGGGCTGTTTGTGCATTTCCACCATCGCGGATGAGACCGGCACACTGAGTTTATCCATTAAAGAACCAAAGACCGTGGCGGATGGATTACGAGCCATTCACCTGAGTGATAAAACTAACGGTTGCCGTCTCTCCCACGATTGCTAAACTGGCTCCGGTGCCATCACCGTGTTCTCTCTCTCTCGTACTAACCGCACACACACACACGACCCCTCACAAACATACCAGCACACACATTTGGCGAACAGATAACATGGTGATAGAGCTCAGCTTTGTCCCTAAGTTATCGTACCAGCAGAGACACGTGTTAAACGGGCAAACACCATTAACCAGTCTCTCCGCCCACATTCGGAGTCACATTCTCTGGCCGGAAACCTCGCGTGGCGCACTCTCCACGAGAGCCACACCCACCATTTTGTGCACTCCTTCTCTCCTTACACACACACACACACACACACACCCATTCACACACACACCTCTACCATCCTCTCATGTATTATAGGCTTATCTGTTACCATATCTTATCATGTTACTCTTTAGTTTGTAGTTGGAATTCAGAAGTTTATTGACTGCATTGTATTGATTATTAGTTGATATTTCTGCATCAATAAACTTTGTTATACTTGAAAGAGAAGTGTTTTGGTGTTGTTCTGCATGCACCTGTGCCAAGGGCTGGCAGGGAATGTCAGTGCTCGGTTTCAAGCCTTCATTGTTCCCATTTTGAATGTCGATGTTCTCCGGACGTTGACTTTCCTAAGAGAACAATCCTATATTGAGACTGCTATACTGTCTGGTTATTAGTTCTTGTTAATATTCTGTTGATTTTGATAATTTATAGTTTTCTTTGATGATTGTTGATTTGAAGGATTAATAAGCTAATGTTGATTCTAATCAATGTTCTATTGATTTTAATAATTAATAATTATCTTTTGATAATTATTAATTACTTGTGGCCAGTAGGGATCGCCAGGTTGTATGTCTTTTATTTTTTAGTTGTGTTCTTGCGGATTTTACCATGCTGAGTCTTCTCAGGTGTGTTTTGTTAGTCTTGTTGTTAGTCCGTAAAGCACTCATTTCCTGTCTTTGTCAGTTTTTGACCTTTGTTAGGTTGTATGTGGCGAGTCAGTTCTGAGTTATTGTTCAGGTTTAAGTTTTATCTTGGATTCTTTTATCTAGTTTTTTGGTTACTACAATAAAGACTACATCTAGATCTTCATCTCTCATTGAGACCCCAGATTTCAGCCGGTTAATGTTAAGGTAATAAAAATCAAGGCAACAAAATCATATAATGATACATTTGAAAAAGAAGCACTTTACACCATCCAACCAATTTGCCATGGGTAAAACATGGTCCAGTCCTGTTATTGAATTTAATTTCATTTGAAATATGACACATTAAGCAATTAAAATGAATTGCGGATGCTGTTTGAAAATGTATATGATTCTTGTGTCCAGGTACATTATGAGGTGTGGAGGAGTGTGTTGAAGCACTTTTGGGTGGTGGTGGTCGGATACTCCATGCTAGTGTTGATCCTGATTTATGTGTACCAGTTTAGAAGTGTATCGAGTCTTTTCCAGCAGATATTAGGCATACCTGAGGAGAGGTCAGTATTGCTATGAAGATACTCTTAGGAGAATATATGCTTTTCGCTCATGAATGTATGCGTATTGTGTGAATGAGATCTTTAACATATGAATTTGTTACTCTACGTTTCAGATTGCGGGACTTTGGGCTTGAACAGTTTGACATGGCTGAACTATTTGCACGAATCTTACTGCCAGCTTCATTCCTGTTGGCTTGTATCCTGCAGCTGCATTACTTCAACTGTGACTTTCTCTCTCTAACTGACCTGAACACTGTACCAAGAAGTGACAGAACATGCAGGTGTGTTAAAATACAGTCACATACACAATACGTACAGTATCTGTACTGATGAAGTTGGAGACAGTGACTTAGAAAACCTAGTCATGGATTAAAAAGGATTTTCTTTATTTTTTTTTTAATGTCTTTTATTAACCTAACAAACAGGTCTACATTTCATGTAATGACTGAATTTCAGTGATGACACTCTCATGTTTGGATATTATGTGTATTTATTTTTTCTAATGTGTTCAATCTGAGGGTGTTTTAATCTATTAAAATCTATTAAAGGGGACATATTATGCCCCTTTTTACACGATGTAATATAAGTATCAATTATCCCCAGAATGTGTCTGTCAAGTTTCAGCTCAAAATACCTCATGTATTGTTTATTCTACCATGCCTTTATACCCTTGTTTTGTAGCCCTGTTCCAAATGGTCTGTTTTAGTGTATGTAGCTATAAATGCAAAGGAGCTGCTGCTCCCCACACCCCTTTCTGGAAGTGGGCTGTGCCTTTCCTGCTGGTACATTATGAGGTGTTACACCGTCGACAACAATGCAGGAGAACTTAAACAGTTAAAAAATTATAAATAACATGAAGACCACACTAAGTCAATAATCTTACTGTATTATGCATAACAAAGGTTGAGTTATGAAATATGAAAAACAGCTATAATTGTCAAAAATACCATTATCGTTTCATAATAATTTTTGAAATAATGACCGGTTTTATTGCACGGAAAATCTTGATTGCATGACCACTCAATCGGGACTGTGGAGGATCAATCAGTTTATATCGTAAATAAACAGAGCTACAGCTTCATTGTTATGGAATGATGTAGTTATGGACCAGTTGCTACATTACACAAAGCACAATGCTTTCACAACACGTGTTTTTCGTGCAACGTGCAAACAAGCGAATTCAAAAAGCCAAATTGCGAACATTTGAAAAGTGTCAAGTGCGAAATTTACGACTTGCAAATTTGAAGTTGGGTCACGGAGAGTTGATATTGATCCATCCTTGATCCTTAGCTTTGAAGAAAATCCAGCCTTGTGTTGACCATCATTAATGAAGCAGTCCAAGTTAGCACAAGCAGCTATAGCGAGGAGATAAATATGGCGGACTGTGTGCTGCTCGCTCTGGTTTTAATGGGGCGGATCTAAGCTACTCGGGCGAATCTCTTTGCCAGCCGTGGGCGGTACCTTTCCCCTTTTGACATCATAATGTGCTGCAAACCTGAACGGCTCGTGCGGAGACACTGTTTTTTATTGATGGGGAAAGGAAAGAAACGAGGGGATAGTCTTTGTGGTTGTCTACACACACAGGGGACACATAATTATGTAAAAAAAAAATTTAAAAGTGGATGTTGCATAATATGTCCCCTTTAAATATATATATATATAAAATGCATGTCACACAAAACAGTTACTTGAATTTACCTCTTCTATGAAAAGCACATTTTCATTTACCTGATTTTCTTTTTTTTTTTTTTTTTCTGAGGCTTAAAATAAAACAATTTCATGTAGTGTAACCGTGCGGAGAGAATGACAAAAGCCAGTCTCATTAAAAACTGAAATTTTCTCAAAAAAATATAATAATGGGGGCCTGGGTAACTCAGTAGTAAAGACGCTGGCTACCACCCCTGGAGTTCGCTAGTTCGAATCCCAGGGCGTGCTGAGTGACTTCAGCAAGGCCTCCTAAGCAACCAGATTGGCCCGGTTGCTAGGGAGGAGAGTCACATGGGGTAACCTCCTCGTGATCGCTGTAATGTGGTTCGTTCTCGGTGAGGCGCGTGGTGAGTTGAGCGTGGTTGCCGCGGTGGATGGTGTGAAGCCTCCACACGCGCTATGTCTCTGTGGCAATGCGCACAACAAGCCACGTGATAAGATGCGCGGGTTGACGGTCTCCGACGCGGAGGCAACTGAGATTCGTCCTCCGCCACCCAGACTGAGGCAAATCACTACACGACCACAAGGACTTAAAAGCACATTGGGAATTGGGCATTCCAAATTGGGAGAAAAAAAATAATACATTTTACCACCTCAGACAACCTTATTTGTCAATGACCTCTTAGCAGACAAAATTACAAAACAACAGCCATAAGACAACAGAATGAGCATTCACTGGACCAGAGTCAGACTTTCTAAGATAGACCCCAATGCTGACCCTGGAGCACTGTCATAAGACCCCTGCAAATGCAGCACACATACTGCTCGATTCTACAATATATTTATAAATACTGGTCCCACAGATCTTTGAAATAAAATCTAAAGTAGTTCAATCAAACCTGTGCCATTTATGTCATGAGCAGGACACATCTGTTTGCATCTTGTTTTAAGATTTCACTGGAAAGGAGAGTGAATGGTGTTAAAGCAGAGAGAGTAGATCATGCATCTACAGTATGTGCACAAAAAAACATTGCCGCTGTCACTTTCCGCCACTGATAACAGCAGCAATGAACACTCAACATAACATAAAAAAAAACTAACTCCAGTGCCATATCGCTACTTATTATTACATAACAAAAGAAATCGAAACTCCTGATCAGGAACCGGAGATGTTTCCTCCAGTGGTGTAGTAGTGTAGTATGCATTGAAATTTCATGAGAAAAAAGGCACCACTGACAGAAGTAAAAGCCAGAAAAAAATTATATTTGATATAAATATGATAGTTCTGATATAATATCTGTTAATCTGATTATTAACTGGTCCAGCATCTGGGCACACAGTATTTTCACACATTTTAATTGCATAAGTTATGTTTAAAAGCACAACTATTTTTATGTTTAGCAGGCTAGCAGCAAAGTAAATATACAACACAAATTATGGTGACTCCTGCGCTGCTGGCACATCAGCATTTCACAATAGATGCTAGAAATGTCCCTGCCCCTTACTGAAACAGAAAATATTATTAGTCAGCAAATATCTAATCACATCTGACGAACATTCTGATTGATCACTCAGCTGATTCGGACTGTCTGTCTTGCCCATGCCTTCAGTTGTGCTCCGCTTCTTGCTGCCCCATGAATGTTTAGAGAGAATCTCTGTACACTTTAAACACACAAACACAATTCACTCAATGGTACAGCGGCATCACCTCAGTGGATTCAATAGTTATGAGTCAAAAGCCTGCTCATTGTTCTGGTGGTCATATGTATCATTACTCATTTTAGGTGAACATACGCAAAATCCTAAGAAAGATAGATGGGCATAAGGCATATGCCTGCGTATGCCCTAGACTACACTACTGGTTTTCTCTGTATTAGAGATATACCATGCATTCAGAAAGTATTCAGACCCCTTAATTTTTTTCCACATTTTGTTATGTTGCAGCCTTATGCTAAAATGCTTTAAATTATTTATTTTTTTCACATCAATCTACACTCCATAATGACAAAGCAAAAACCAGAGTTTTGATAACTTTTTTAACAAATTTGTTAAAAAGAAAAAACTGTAATATCACATTGACAAGTATTCAGACCCTTTGCTATGACACTTAAAATTTAACTCAGGTGCATCCCATTTCTCTGGATCATCTTTGTGGTGTTTCTACACTATGATTGGTGTCCAACTGTGGCAAATTCCATTGACTGGACGTGATTTGGAAAGAAACACACCTGTCTATATAAGGTCTCACAGCTGAAAATGCATATCGGAGCAAAAACCAAGCCATGAGATCAAAGGAACTGCCTGCTGAGCTCAGAGACAGGATTGTATTGAGGCGCAGATCTGGGGAAGGCTACAAAAACATATCAGCTGCATTGAAGGTTCCCAAGAGCACAGTGGCCTCCATAATTCTTAAATGGAAGAAGTTTGGAACAACCAGGACTCTTCCTAGAGCTGGCCGCCCGGCCAAACTGAGCAATTGGGGGAGAAGGGCCTTGGTAAGAGAGGTGACCAAGAACCCGATGGTCACTCTGGTTGAGCTCCAGAGATCATGTGTGAAGATGGGAGAAACCTGAAGAAGGACAACCATCACTGCAAAACTCCACCGATCTGGGAATTATGGCAGAGTGGCCAGACGGTAGCCTCTCCTCAGTGAAAGGCACATGAAAGCCTGCTTGGAATTTGCAATAAAGCACCTTAGGTCTCTCAGACTGTGAGAAACAAGATTCTCTGGTCCGATGAAACAAAGACTGAACTGTTTGGCCTCAATTCCAAGCATCATGTCTGGTAGAAACCAGGCACCGCTCATTATCTGTGCAATACTATCCCAACGGTGAAGCATGGTGGTGGCAGCATCATGCTGTGGGGGTGTTTTTTAGTGGCAGGGACTGGTGGACTGATCAGGGTTGAAGAAAAGCTGAATGCAGAAGAATGGCAGAAAATCCCCAAATCCAGGTGTGCAAAGCTTGTCTTGAGGATGTAATCACTGCCAAAGGTGCTTCAACTAAGTACTGAGTTAAGGGTCTGAATATTAATGTCAGTGTAATATTTAAGTTTTTTCTTTTTAATTAATTTGCAAAGTTATGAAAAATCTTGTTTTTGCTTTATGGGGTATGGAGTGTAGATTGATGTAAAGTGTGTGTGTATGTGTGTGTGTGTAATATATATATATATATATATATATATATATATATATATATATATATATATATATAATTTAAGCATTTTAGCATAAGGCTGCAACATAACAAAATGTGAAAAATAAATAAATAAAGGGGTCTGAATATTTTCTGAATGTACTGGACATGACACAGAACTTTTTTAAAATTGGTAGGGAAAAAACTGGCCTGTGTCATCTGTTGGAGACATGTTCCACCCATCTCACCCATAAATGGCTCCATAAACCATCCTCGAATCTAGATTATTCTATTATTATTAAACTGATATACAGTATAAAGGCACCGCACACCAAAGGCAATACAATTATGAGAGGCAAATCACAATTAATTTTAATGCTTTAGTTCATCCAAAAATTTTAATTCTCTCATGATTTACTTACATTTAAGCCATCCCAGATGTGTATGACTTTCCTTCTTCAGCAGAACCGAATGAAACTTTTTATAAGCCCATTTCAGCTCTGTTTGTCCATACAATGCAAGTAAATGGGTGCCATCAGGCTGCTGGCTGTTTGGCAGTCCAAAAGGCATATTTAGGCAGCATTAATGTAATCCACACAGCTTCTGAAGCAAATCGATAGGTTTTTGTAGAAACAAATTGATAATTAAAACATTTTTAACTTTAAATGTTGCTTCCGGCTAGCGTTGGATTGCTGTTTGAAATGACCTAACTCTCGCGTGACGTTTGTTCCTGTGTTGTAAACAAAGCGCGCACTTCTGACTTCTCGCATGAACACGCCATTGCACTTATGTCATTGATGCATCAATTCCTGGCAGGAAGGGATTTTTAAAAGTCAATAGTTTTAATTATCCATTTATTTTTTACACAAATGTATCGATTTGGTCCAGAAGATATTCATTGATTGAGTCGTGTGGATTACTTTCATGCTGCCTAAATATGCCTTTTGGACCGTCAAGCAGCCAGCAGCCTGATGGCACCCGTTTACTTGCATTAACATTAATAGAGCTGAAATGTGCTTATAAAAATCTTCATTTCGGTTCTGCTGAAGAAGGAAAGTCATGGTTCACGTCACTGCTCTCTTCACTGGACTTCCTGTTGCTGATGGCACGCTGCACAAGTATTTGTAGCCTGCTAGCCTGCTTAGCATTGCTTATTCCTAATCTCATACGTTCATCATTTTATTCTTTGTCATTTTACAGCGTGTTTTGGGTTTTTCCGCTTTTCTACTGTTTCATCTGTGTGTATTTTACCTGTTGCTGCTGGCGCCTAGCTCGAGTCTGTGTTTGTAGCCTGCTAGCTTTTTTAGCATCGCTTATCTATCTGTTTTCAACTTTTAATCCTTAACATCTGCCATTTTTCAGCATGCATCGGGTTTCCCTCCACATTATTCTCATATCGCGATTCAACTACGTGCAATTTTCCGCATGCATCCGCTCTATTTTTATCGTGATTAATCTGCATGCATTTTGCAGCATGCACCTGTTTTTCTCCTCTGTGTTACATGAATTATTGCATCGATCTCAAAGCACTGCTTATCAAGAACAACCATAACAACAAACAATTGCGTGAGGGATTCACATCGATCTCAAACCCTCACCGCTCAGGAACAAACAACAATAACAACAACAACAACAACAAACAATTGCAGTAAGTCATGGCATCCACTCATGTTATTTCTTCCTGCATTGCATGTCACGTTTATAATAGCTTCTTTTGTCAGCAGTGATGGATTCACATGTGATAAATGTAAGGAATTAGTAAGGCTGACGTAGAAGATTAATGAGTTAGAGACATGCATCCAAATGCTAGTGGAGGTCAGTGAGAAAGAGAAGCCAGTAGATACTGTTTCGGATGTGGGTAGAACAGCAAGCAACACACACACTTTGGTTCCGGCTCTAGAGCCCCTGCAGCAGGGTGTTTGGGTGACGTCTCTGCGGCATACTCGCTCAGCAAAGCGACACCACTCTCCCATTCCTGTTAGGGTTTCCAATCGAATCTCCCCACTCAGTGATGCACCCACTGAGAATCATGTTGAAAGAGCCCTAATAATTGGTGATTCTATTGTAAGGAACATGGAAATAGAGACTCCAGACACTATTGTTAAATGTGTTTCCAGGGCTCGAGCGTCTGACATCAGATCAAATTTACAAGTGCTGACTAATGAGTCACGTGGTGCCATGCGAGGGTCGGATGTGTGAATGGCAAGATCTGCGGACTTTGCTAGTTTTTAATTTTTTTTGTGTCATAAACCGGTGAGATTCGATACATTCTGTTTCATAACTGTTCTAAAGAATTCAAAATCCTTGGGCTCTGTAGACATTAAAAGACACTTATGTGCTCAAGCTGATACCACAGACAGGGCTGCATACCGGAGACTCAATTTGGATGGTGCGGCGGGAGAAATTCAGCATCAACTGTCGAGCATGTCAGTGATGCTGATGAAGGTCGTAGTGGACGTGAAGGATTTAGCTGTAAACGTCGATCAATTACAGCCATGGAGACGAAATTCTTTGAGTTGGTTACAAGAATGGGGGACGTCAAGAAACGGATAGATTCGGATAGAGTCATCGGAGAGGAAATTAGCTGCTAACCCGCTAGCGATCAAGGCAGACTTGGAACGTGTTTTGGAAAAACTGGAAGACCATGAGAATCTTAGCTGGCAAAACAACATCCGAATTATTGGAATTCCTGAGAATGAAGAAGGCCGAGATATGGTGAAATTCCTAGATGAGCTCTTCCCGAGTCTGCTCAACATAACAGGCCATAAGCTGGAAATTGAGCGAGCTCACAGAGTCCCGGCTCGGAGATCCTCTTTCCCCATTATTGTTCTGTCTTGCCCTGGAACCATTATCAGCCGTGATAAGAAGGGAAGATGATTTCCCAGGGGTGGTGGCGGGAGGTATGGTGCATAAGCTTTTGCTTTGCGCAGATGATATTTTATTATTCGTCTCCGACCCTACTAGATCTATGCCTTGCCTCCAGAGAATTATTAATTCCTTTTCTAAGTTCTTGGGATATAGAGTCAATTGGTCTAAATCCAAAGCTTTGGCTCTGACAGCGTACTGCCCGGTAATGGCTTTTCAGCCGGGCGCCTTTCAGTGGCCCAAACAGGGCATTAAGTATTTGGGTATTTTATTCCAAGCAAATTTGTGTGATTTAGTTAGTTAATTTTGACCCTTTAATAAAAAGGTTTTCGAGCGATGTGGACAGGTGGGCTTCACTACATATATCTATGACTGGAAAGGTTAATGTTATAAAAGTGAATTTGTATTCCAAAATTCAATTACCAACTACAGTCTCTCCCCATTGAAGTTCCCCTCTTTTATTTTAAACAATTTGATAGTATAGCTAAATTTTTATCTGGAATGGTAAACATCCTCGGATGCATTTTAACAAGTTACACAGGCCAATTGATAAAGGTGGGTTAGGTCTTCCCAAGATTTTGTTTTACTATTATGCTTTTGGTCTCAGACATTTGGCCCATTGGTCTCTTCTGCCTGAGAGAGCCCCTCCCTAGCTATTTATTGAACAGGAGGTCCTTGCCCCTATCTTGCCATTGCAAAATCTTTCTACCAAGCTGCCCAGAGAAGTAAAGACACATCCCGTTACCTCGCACATGCATTTAGTGTGGACAAAAGTTTCCCACATATTCAATTCAGACATTTACCTGAACGTTGCCGCAAGTATTGGGTTAAACCCTAAATTGTGCATTAACAAGTCCCCTTTCTTAGCATGTTATTTATAGAAAATTGGAAGAGGTTTTGGGGTAGACCTGACCTACTAAAGAGAGACGGACTCCATCCCTCCAGTTAAGGTGCCGCTCTCCTCTCTAGTAATTTGGCTCATAGTCTTAATAATGATAGTATCTGACTAACTGGGGCCCAGGTCAGGAAGCAGACAAACTGGTTAATCCGAACATCTGCTAGCTGCCTTGAGACATCACACAGGCCACATAAACTACAACACATAGAGACTGTATCACCTAGATATCATATAGAGCAGGAATGGGCAACTTTGAAGGGTGCGAGGGCCAACATTTTTTCTCCTTTCTACCAAGGGGCCAGATTACAAATCCGCACTCTAACAATGTTCACCCCTTTACTCAATTTCCTCATTATTGTGGGTGATCTATGCAAAACTAATTCAAAGTTCTTTTAAAGATTTTCAGAATCAGAATCAGAATGAGCTTTATTGCCAAGTATGCTTACACATACAAGGAATTTGTCTTGGTGACAGGACCTTCCGGTACACAACAATACAAAACGGCAACAAGACTTTTAAAAAATAATAAAAAATTGAATAAAAAATAAAGAAATGTTTAAAAGAAAAAAGTATGTATACACACACACACACACACATATACATGCACACATACACACACAGACATACACATATATAGTGCAAATCTAAATCTAAATCGGATATATACAGTGCAAGGGAATGTAATAGCAGAAGAGGTTGGATGTGTTGGATAATATAAAAAGACTAAGCTGTGTATTGCACATTCATTATTGCTCAATGGGGCAGTTTTAACTGTTCATGAGATGGATAGCCTGGGGGGAAAAAACTGTTCCTGTGACTGACGGTTCTGGTGCACAGAGCTCTGAAGCATCGGCCAGAAGGCAACAGTTCAAAAAGGTAGTGGGCAGGGTGAGTTTTCCAGCCTTTTTCCTCACTTTGGAAGTGTATAGTTCTTGAAGGGAGGGCAGGGGCAACTAATAATCCTCTCGGCAGTCCAAACTGTCCTTTGTATTCTTTTGATATCCGATTTTGTAGCTGAACCAAACCAGACATTTATAGAAGTGTAGAGGACAGACTCAGTGACAGCTGAGTAGAACTGTATCAGCAGCGCCTGTGGCAGGATGAATTTCCTCAACTGGTGAAGGAAGTACAACCTCTGCTGGGCCTTTTTCACAATGGAGTCAATGTGGGTCTCCCATTTCAGGTCCTGTGAGATGGTAGTGCCCAGGAACCTGAATGACTCCACTGCTGCCACAGTGCTGTTTAGAATGGCGAAGGGGAACAGTGTTGGGGTGTTCCTCCTAAAGTCCACAATCATCTCCACCGTTTTGAGCATGTTCAGCTCAAGGTTGTTTTGACTGCACCAGACAGCCAGCTGTTTAACCTCCCTTCTGTATGCAGACTCATCATCATCTCGGATGAGGCCAATGACAGTGGCACCATCTGCAAACATCAGGATCTTGAAATAGGGATCCTTGGTGATGCAGTCATTGGTGTAGAGGGAGAAGAGTAGTGGGGAGAGCACACATCCCTGGGGGGCACCAGTGCTGATTGTACAGGTGTTGGAAGTGAATTTCCCCTGTCTCACAAGCTGCTGCCTGTCCGTCAGAAAGCTGGTAATCCACTGACAGATAGACGTGGGAACAGAGAGTTGGTGTAATTTAGTCCGGAGAATAGCTGGGATGGAGGGAGGAGGGGGATTGCAGGAGGTGTTGGTGTGAAGGTCAGGGCAGGTGTGGGGTGTGAGATTGGGCCTTTCAAATCTACAGTAGAACACATTCAGGTCATCAGCCAGTTGTTGGTCTGCCACAGTGTTGGGGGTAGGAGTCCTGTAATTCGTAAGTTGTTTCATGCCACTCCACACTGATGCAGGGTCGTTAGCTGAAAACTTGTTTTTCAGCTTCTCAGAATACAGTATCTTCTTTTAGCCACTCTGATTCCCTTATTCAGTGTGTTCCTGGCCTGATTGTACAAGACTTTATCCCCACCTCTGTAAGTATCCTCTTTGGGCTGACGAAGCTGCCCGAGTTCTGCTGTAAACCATGGTTTGTCGTTGTTCAGTGTTAAATAAGTCCTAGTAGGGATGCACATATCCTCACAGAAACTGATATATGATGTAACAGTATCTGTGAGCTCATTCAGATTGGTGTCTGCAGCCTCAAAAACACTCCATTCAGTGCAGTCAAAGCAGGCTTGTAGTTCCTGCTCTGCTTCATTGGTCCATCTCTTTACAGTCTTTACTACAGGCTTAGCAGATTTTAATTTCTGTCTGTAGTTTGGAAGAAGATGAACCAGACAGTGATCAGAGAGTCCCAAAGCTGCTCTAGGGACAGAGCGATATGCATCTTTTATTGTTATGTAGCAGTGATCCAGTACATTTCTGTCTCTGGTGGGGCATGTAATGTGCTGTCTGTATTTGGGCAGTTCACGTGTGAGGTTTGCTTTGTTAAAATCCCCAAGAATTATAGTAACTGAGTCCGGGTATTGTTGTTCTGTGTCTGTGATCTGATCAGCCAGCTGTTGCAGCGCGGCATTCAAACACGCGTTTGGCGTGATGTAAACACTTACCAGAATAAACAAGGAAAACTCCTGTGGTGAGTAGAACGGCTTACAGTTAATAAAGAGTGCTTCCAAATTAGGACAACACATCTTTAACGTTGTTACATCTGTACACCAACTTTCATTGATGTAAAAGCATGTTCCACCGCCTCTCGTTTTCCCTGTTAACTCTGCGATGTGATCGGCTCTGAACAGCTGAAAGCCTGGCAGATGTAACACGCTGTCCGGAATGGCTTAACTTAGCCAGGTTTATGTGAAGCAAAAGGCAGCAGAGGTTGAAAAGTCCTTGTTTGTGCGGGGAGGATATGAAGTTTGTCCATTTTGTTAAGAAGAGAGCAGAAATTCGCAAGATGAATACTCGGCAGCGCTGTTCGAAAGCCGCGCCGACGGAGCTTGACCAGCGCGCTAGCTCCTCTCCCTCGCCTGCGTCTTTTGAACAACACAGCCGCGCCTCCAACTAAAATGTCCAGCAAAACGTCTGAATAGCAAAAAGATTGTCTGGTATATGCTGTCGAATGTTCAGCAGTTCGTCTCTGGTAAAACTGACTGGAAAAAGATTACAAAACACAGGACAAACAAACAAAAACAACAGGAGCGCTCCACACCGAGGCGGCCATCCGTGGCGCCATCATGATGTACAATTTTGTTACCTATATTAACATTTTTGTTCAACAATATTTATAAAAACTAATATAATTATTTTGTAACTTGCATTTTTACTAAAACATGTCGTTCACATGTACAAAACAGCATTAGATGTCTTTGGTGATTCCTGCACTGTCACGGATTTCATAAAAACTTTTGATGCCTTTTACCCTTGTATTTTATTTACCCTTTACATCTGTGAGGAGAGCAGAGATACACCAGAGCAGCTCTGGTGTGTCTATCTCTCATACTGTACTCCTCTTTGATCACTTGATCAATGGTGTATTTGCAAATCAAATTGAAATAATTTGTAAATTAAATTACAGATTATAGTTTGGATGCACTTTGTTTGACAGAAACCTGGCTTAAACCGGATGAATATATTACTTTATCTACTCCCCCAGTGTAACATCCGAGGTTGTTACCCCTCCTTCCAACCACCAGAGGGAGCCCTCTCCCAAATACTAACTCTGTACCGTTTCTTCGTTGGTGACTTCCTGTTTGAACTATAAAAATACCATGCTGTTCCATTTTGATTTTGCGAAGTATTGCCAGTTTACCCTGCCTTACCAAGCATTTTTCCATTGCCTTTGCTGATTGTTTTCATGTTATGACCATTGCCTATTTTCCTGGATTTACTGCCTTTTGGATACCCCTTTGTTTTGTTTGCCTTGTTGGACTGTCTTTTTGGTTTATTGGATTATACTGCTTGCTTTACAACTACCTCATTTGCCTGCCGATTTGGATTGTTTGCTTGTGTTCATAATAAACTTCCAGCACATGGATGGTCTCCATGGCCAGTTCATTACACCCAGGCTATTGTTATAAACATGAGCCTCGTCTGAAGGGTTGAGGAGGAGGTGTTGTTACAATTTACAGTGAAGGTTTTGGTGTTACTCAGAGAACAGGATATAAGTTTAAATCTTTTGAACTAATAATGCATAATGTGACACCGTCAGATATAAATAAAAAAATTGAATCTTTTGGCCTTGCTACAGTTTATAGATCACTTGGGCCTTATTCTGATTTCCTTGGTGAGTTTGCAAATTTTTTATCAGATCTTGTAGTTACTGTAGATAGAGTTTTAATTGTTGGTGATTTCAACATTCACATAGATAATGAAAATGACACATTGGGATTTGCATTTATCGATATTCTCAAATCTCTTGGAGTCAGACAAAATATAACAGGACCAACTCATTGCCAAAATCATACGCTAGATTTAATTCTGTCATATGGAGTTGATGTTGATACTATAGAAATCCTACCGCAGAGCGATGACACCTTGTATCTTGTATACTGCGATCAGCTAATGTTACTCAATCTACACCATGCTATCGTTCAGGTAGAACTATTCTTTCGACCACTAAAGCGAGCTTCACTAATAAGTCAGTGTTAAAGACTAATAACACTATCTCATACACTCAATAAGCCCCAAAGTCTAGAAGAACTTGATTTAATAAATAATAATGAAAATATAAATAGTCTTCTCTAGCACTCTTGATAGTGTCGCCCCCCTTAGATTAAAGAAAATTCAAGAAAAAAGCCCCACACCATGATACAATAATTACACTCATGCTCTCAAGAGAGCAGCTCGGAAAATGGAGCGCAAGTGGAAGAATACAAAATTAGAGGTATTTCGCGGTGCATGGAAGTATACAGGTGCGTCTCAATAAATTAGAATGTCGTGGAAAAGTTCATTTATTTCAGTAATTCAACTCAAATTGTGAAACTCGTGTATTAAATAAATTAAATGCACACAGACTGAAGTAGTTTAAGTCTTTGGTTCTTTTAATTGTGATGATTTTGGCTCACATTAACAAAAACCCACCAATTCACTATCTCAGAAAATTAGAATACATCATAAGACCAATAAAAAAAACATTTTTAGTGAATTGTTGGCCTTCTGGAAAGTATGTTAATTTACTGTATATGTACTCAATACTTGGTAGGGGCTCCTTTTGCTTTAATTACTGCCTCAGTTTGGCGTGGCATGGAGGTGATCAGTTTGTGGCACTGCCGAGGTGGTATGGAAGCCCAGGTTTCTTTGACAGTGGCCTTCAGCTCATCTGCATTTTTTGGTCTCTTGTTTCTCATTTTCCTCTTGACAATACCCCATAGATTCTCTATGGGGTTCAGGTCTGGTGAGTTTGCTGGCCAGTCAAGCACACCAACACCATGGTCATTTAACCAACTTTTGGTGCTTTTGGCAGTGTGGGCAGGTGCCAAATCCTGCTGGAAAATGAAATCAGCATCTTTAAAAATCTGGTCAGCAGAAGGAAGCATGAAGTGCTCCAAAATTTCTTGGTAAACAGGTGCAGTGAATTTGGTTTTCAAAAAACACAATAGACCAACACCAGCAGATGACATTGCACCCCAAATCATCACAGACTGTGGAAACTTAACACTGGACTTCAAGCAACTTGGGCTATGAGCTTCTCCACCCTTCCTCCAGACTCTAGGACCTTGGTTTCCAAATGAAATACAAAACTTGCTCTCATCTGAAAAGAGGACTTTGGACCACTGGGCAACAGTCCAGTTCTTCTTCTCCTTAGCCCAGGTAAGACGCCTCTGACATTGTCTGTGGTTCAGGAGTGGCTTAACAAGAGGAATACGACAACTGTAGCCAAATTCCTTGACACGTCTGTGTGTGGTGGCTCTTGATGCCTTGACCCCAGCCTCAGTCCATTCCTTGTGAAGTTCACCCAAATTCTTGAATCGATTTTGCTTGACAATCCTCATAAGGCTGCGGTTCTCTCGGTTGGTTGTACATCTTTTTCTTCCACACTTTTTCCTTCCACTCAACTTTCTGTTAACATGCTTGGATACAGCACTCTGTGAACAGCCAGCTTCTTTGGCAATAAATGTTTGTGGCTTACCCTCCTTGTGAAGGGTGTCATTGTCTTCTGGACAACTGTCAGATCAGCAGTCTTCCCCATGACTGTGTAGCCTAGTGAACCAAACTGAGAGACCATTTTGAAGGCTCAGGAAATCTTTGCAGGTGTTTTGAGTTGATTAGCTGATTGGCATGTCACCATATTCTAATTTTTTGAGATAGTGAATTGGTGGGTTTTTGTTAAATGTGAGCCAAAATCATCACAATTAAAAGACTCAAAGACTTAACTACTTCAGTCTGTGTGCATTGAATTTATTTAATACATGAGTTTCACAATTTGAGTTGAATTACTGAAATAAATGAACTTTTCCACGACATTCTAATTTATTGAGATGCACCTGTAGTGTCTGTAGCTACAGACAGGCACTAAAAGCTGCCAGGTCAGCATATTTTAGCAAACTCATAGAAAATAACCACAACAATCCAAGGTGTTTATTCAGTACTGTGGCTAAATTGGTTGAATTTCTTTACTGATAAAATTGAAATAATCTAAATAAAATTGGAATTATGCAATCATCTGTCACAGTACCTCAGAAAACAGTGTCTCACAATTTTCCTTATGTGCAGCTTCAATCGTTCACTGTCATAGGTCATGAAGAGTTAACAAAACTTATCGAAACATCAAAAGCCACAACATGTATGTTAGATCCAATACCAACTTAGCTCTTAAAAGAGGTATTCCCTGTAATCTCAGAACTTCTTCTTAATATTATTAACTCCTCACTATCCTCAGGACATGTCCCAAGAAACTTTAAAATGGCAGTTATCAAACTGTTATTAAGAAACCACAACTTGATCCTGGAGAACTGGCTAATTATAGACTGATTTAAAATCTCCTGTTTATGTCGAAAATACTAGAAAAGGTAGTGTTTTCCCAACTATGTTCATTTCTACAGAGAAATTGTATATTTGAACAATTTCAGTCAGGATTTAGGCCCCATTACAGTACAGAGACTGCACTTATCAGAGTTACAAATAACTTGATTTTATCATCTGATCACAGCTGCATTTCACTACTAGTGCTTTTAGATCTTAGTGCTGCATTTGACACGATAGACCATGACATTCTCTTGAATAGGCTACAGAATTATGTTGGCATTTGTAGACTTGCATTAGCATGGTTTAGGTCCTATTTATCAGATTGCTACCACTTTGTCTATGTATATGAGGAATTGTCAAACCAAACAAAAGTATGGAGTGCCACAGGGATCAGTTTTAGGGCCTCTGCTTTTCTCCTTGTATATGCTTCCCCTGGGAGATATTATCAGGAATCGTGGAATAAATTTTCACTGTTATGCTGACGATACCCAACTTTATATTTCTTTAAAACCTGACAAAATTTCACAATTCTCCAAATTAGCACAGTGTATCAATGAAATCAAAGATTGGATGACCAGAAATTTCCTTCTACTCAATTCCGACAAAACAGAAGTACTAATTATTGGACCAAAAACCTCTAAAAACAAGCCACTAAAATATCATTTGACCCTCGATGGATGTACTATTACATCGTCTTCAACAGCGAAGAACTTAGGTGTTATATTTGATACCAATCTGTCCTTTGAAAATCAAATTACCAATGTTTGTAAACAGCATTCTTCCACCTAAGAAATATTGCAAAATTACGACACGTTCTATGTTGCTGATGCCGAAAAACTAATTCATGTGTTCATGACCTCAAGACTAGATTATTGTAATGCATCACTGGGAGAATGTCCAGCAAGATAAAAAAATAAACTTCAATTGGTTCAAAATGTAGCAGCCAGACTGCTGACTAGAACCAAGAAATATGATCATATTAGCCCCATTTTATCATTGTTACATTGGCTACCTGTAATGCTGGCTGGCAACAAGGTAAACGAAGAGACGATGATGATGTGAAGAACCCAAGTGCAGTGTTTATTTACATGAAGAGTGAGTTCCAAAAACGTGACTACAAAACCTAAACATGAACTAAACTAGACTAGACTTGACATAACTTGATAAAATATAAAACTTGACTTGACTTGACTTGACTTCCAAAACAATGTTACATAAACAAACAATACCTGACAATGGACCATGGAAAACATGAGGGTTAAATACATGGACATGGGGTAAAACAAAGATGAGGGAACCAATGAACAGACAGAACTGATAACAAGATAATCAAACAATAAACCAATGGACACATGAACATGGAGGGAACAAGGAATCACATGACTAGGGAACCACATGACCTGAAACAGGAAATAAACGTTCAAAATAAAAGACATGAAATACATGAACCAACAGAATAAACATGACGCTACCTGTTAAATTTCGTATTCGTTTTAAAATTGTGTTAACTACGTACAAAGC
Source organism: Myxocyprinus asiaticus (assembly GCF_019703515.2). Classification (NCBI taxonomy): domain Eukaryota; kingdom Metazoa; phylum Chordata; class Actinopteri; order Cypriniformes; family Catostomidae; genus Myxocyprinus; species Myxocyprinus asiaticus. The sequence goes on along the minus strand of NC_059354.1, from coordinate 938,658 downwards.
TTTGAATGGTCTAGCTCCGCAGTACTTAAGTGACCTTCTACCACACTATATTCCATCATTACGATCGCAAAATTCTGGCCTGTTAATAGTTCCTAGAATATCAAAATCAACAGAAGGAGGTAGATCCTTTTCATATTTGGCTCCTAAACTATGGAATAGTCTCCCTAACACTGTTCGGGATGCAGACACACTCACTGAGTTTAAGTCTAGACTAAAGACTCATCTATTTAGCCAGGCATACACCTAATTTATCCTTCAACTCACAATTAGGCTGCTTTAGTTAGGTCTGCCGGAACCAGAAACATTGATCATGATCTATAACTCTGCAATAAATTGAATGGCATCTATGCTAATATTATTCTATTTGTATCCCTGTCTCAACCACGGGACTTCTATTCTGAGGTCACCAGAACCGGCTGGATCCAGCTCCATTCATGCTTCGTGTTGGACTCCACTGCTACGTGTGTACGACTAAATGCAGCCGGTGCCAGCCAAACATCACTTCAATCTATAGTGATGGACTTCAGAGGATGAACTGATGCCAACTCCAGCCATAAGACATGGGATACATCATATGCCATTGCCTGAACCTTGGATTTAGGATTGACCTCACCGAAATTACCGGCCGGTTGAACTGCGATGCACCTCACTGATCTCTGCCTGCATCACCTTGGTCTAATGATGGACTACACTCTTATAATGGAATACACAGACTATCAATTAATTGCCAACAAAACCCTTCATCAGCCAACTAACAAAGGACAATGCATCTGTGTGAACTTCTGCAGTTAATCCAGGATGAACTTCAAAGACATTAGTCATTAATCTTACAGTTCTTACAGAATCTTTGTTTAAACACTGACCCTTAACACTTACTTAGTTTAATCATTTTAAAACATGACTTGCACTATACATAATTAAGTAACATTGGCATTATATTCATGATGTTAGCCAGAGGGGAACTGGCCCCCATAGTGAGCCTGGTTTCTCCCAAGGTTATTTTTCTCCATTAACCAACATTTTATGGAGTTTTGTGTTCCATGCCACAGTCGCCTTTGGCTTGCTCACTGGGTTTCTAATTACAATTATTATTTAATTACTTATTTTTAAACACAATTCACAATCATATTTTATCAAACTACACAATGATGACTCTAA
>NC_059354.1:0-32500 GCF_019703515.2 Myxocyprinus asiaticus | reverse complement strand
TGACTTTTTTTACACTTTTTGATCATTCTTCCAGGCCATTTGTGTTATTTATCATGCCCACAGGTGTCCCACATCTCGGCTTATGCCACTGACACTGTCCCTATAGAGCTCACATGCACCTGATAGGATAAATCATCATACATACCTGTTCTTTGTGCACCTCCAGGGGCCTGGGGCAAGTTGTCAATCCGATGACAGACACCTTCCTCGGCTATAGTCACTGCAACAGACACTATGTATCAACAGATCATCCAGACTGCATTGACTTTAATATTTTACACAAAATTATCATTCTTGCAGGCACTTTTCACTCTAATTCATGCCCACAGGTGACACACACCTCGGCTTATGCCACTGACACTGTCCCCTTGGAGCTGAAGTACACCTGCTAGGATAAATCATTATACTTATCTGTTGTTTTAGCACCGCCTGGGGCAAGTTGTCAGTGCGGTGACACACACACCCTCCTCGGTTACAGTCACTGCAACAGACACCATGGATCAACTGCTCATCCAGACTGCATTGACTTTCTTATTTTACACTTTCTGATCATTCTTACAGGTCTTTGTGTTGTTTATCATGCCCAAAGTGGTGTCACACACCTCAGCTAACATCACTTTCACTGTCCCCCTTGGAGCTCATGAGCACCTGCTAGGATAAAACCTCATACTTACCTGTTGTTTCAGCACCTCCGAACTCTCCAGCCCCTCCTGATCCGGAGATAGGATCCCATGAAAAACCGAATCTTCCCCCGGCCATATCTCCCGAACGGGACCACCTACGGACTCGGGGTTGGTCTCGTTCGAAAGTTATCACCTAGACCTTTCCAAAGAGTCCAGCAGGTTCGTGGGAGGTTCCTTTCCGGATACAGTGGCTCTGGACCGCCCGACGTCCCACGGATGTATCTCCCAGACCGGACACAGCATGGACTCTGGATTGGTCACGTTCGAACCGGCCTTCCGAGTCCTTTCAGACGAGCCAACCCTCACCTCCCTACTCCATTGTCGTGTGGAGCGGCGGACCCTCGAGCCTTCACGTGGACGTGACAGATTATATTTGGGGCTCATCCGATGCGGCTCGAAGGAACCCTTCGATTGAGCCCAGCCTCATCTCTGCGGCTATTTCTACGGCCGTATCTCCGGAAAGGAGAGGCCCCAGGACACCAAGTTTGGGGCCCTTACACATCTCGATGAGCCCTTTCCAACGACACTGGCCACGACTCTCTAACCCCTCGGGGGCCCGAGAGTTATGTAGTAATGTTGAAACAGTTAGATCATTGTTCAGTTTTCAAATATTTGGAAAAGCTGGCCGATATTGAGATTTCTCTCAAGTTTCCCCTGTAAGAGTGCTCTAGCTTGATCAGCATGATGGAAAGGGGTGTGTGTGGCTACTAACCAAAACCTATTGGCTATTTTTAAAAATAGGGCAAGTAGTTTGACATGTCTCATCCCCACTTCCTGTTTCAGTAGGAAATACATTAAAACAGTAACCCCAACCTCGCTTGTCAAGTCACTTCAGGGCAACTTTAAGGGAAACCGAAAGCGAGTAGAGTCAGCATTGTGGCAGAGATGTCAGAGGCAGGAAAACAAAGGCGCAGTTGTACGGGCAATGCAGAGGAAGAGAAATGGCTTCGGACTTTCTTAACACAGCTCTCAGGTTGGTGTATGTCACAAGCACCCTGACAGTGCATAACCAAAACAGTGGGAATTGCAATAACAGCTCCAATCCAACACAGTTTTCTACACAGCTAATATGAGGATTATGTTTTACCAGTCACAGTTGCCCAAAAACCACTGGTGCTGAGCAAGACTTGATTAGGCAAAAAACCATATGAAAACGCTTACTCACTGTCATCTGAACAAGTGTCAAAAGCAAAACTGCACGAGAAAGACCAGGCATGTGCGTGATAAAGACTACAAGGCAGCCAGAAAAATCATAGTTTTGAGATTTAAAACTAGAGCAAATCAAACTTCAGCATTACATTTGATTTGTATATGTATGTATATTGTCTAATAATGCATTGGAAATCTTTCCAATAAAGCTTGATATGATAATTGAATCTGCCCATTTGAATCACAGAAAACTGTATGTAGTTAAAATGTTTGGTAACACTTTACAATAATTTTCCATTTGTTAACATTAGTAACAATATTAGTTAACATGAAATAACAATGAACAATAATTTTACAGCATTTACTAATATGTTAGTTTCAACATATACAAATAGATTTTTAAAATGAAAAGTTGTATTAATTAACATTAGTTAATGCACTATGAACTAACATGAACTAACAATGAACAATTGTATTTTTTATTAACTAACATTAACTGAGATTAATAAATGCTGTAAAAACATTGTTCATTGTTTGTTCATGGTACCAATACTTAACAACTAATGTTAACAAATGGAACCTTACTGTAAATTGTTACCGTTTTTTTTTAATCAACTTACAGCCCTAGTTGTAATATATGAGGAAAAAATTCTGTGGTCAAATCAAATCAAATCACTTTATTGTCACACAGCCATATACACAAGTGCAATGGTGTGTGAAATTCTTGGGTGCAGTTCCGGTCAACATAGCAGTTGTGACAGTGATGAGACATAGGTGAGACATGTACCAATTTACAATAACATCAAATTAACACAGCACAATTTAAACGTCTGATATACACATAATTACACACAACAATATACAAATAATAACATACACTGCACAGTATACAATACGCACAATATAGATACACATTATTCAATAAAAATAAAAAAATATATAAAAAAGTACATATAGTAGTGTATATAGTTGTTAAGAGAGAATATAATATAATAATAATATAATTTATGACAGTCCGGTGTGAGATATAAGAGTAAGAGTAGTAATAATAATAAAGTGCAGTGCTGATGTATTTTGATCGTGGGAGATCAAGAGTTCAAAAGTCTGATTGCTTGGGGGAAGAAGCTGTCATGGAGACGGCTGGTGCGGGTCCTGATGCTGTGATCCAGCTGCAGGTCACAGCTTTTGCAATCATAAAGAAGAATTAATTTTACATGTCACAGAAAAAATGCTAATTAATAATGTTGTGAAGCCTACACTAGTATAAACACAAGTAAAACATGCACCACAAATAAATAACAAATAAATTGATTATGTATAAATAAACATTAAACAAGATTAATAAATGCTGTTAAAGAATATTTCATTGTTTGACCATTAACTCATGTTAATATACAACATTATTCTTATGATTTATTGTATGAATGATATTATTGAACAAACAGCAATCATACAATGCTGTTCAGCAATGCTGTTTACAGTATATGACAACAATTTATTACAACATAGCATTATGAAATAAGAAAATATATTTCCAAATATTTCAAGTTGAAACATGTTACTGATGTCTGTTTTACAGGAATGAGGAGTGACTGATTGTGAAGAACTGACATTATCTCACGCTCAGCTTGCTCTCTCTGCCTTAAAGCTATAGTGTTGAAATATGTGAGGAAAAAATGCTGTGGTTAAAAATTTCAGCTTTTACAATAATAAATATGTATTCATTTTCATGCTTCTAGTCTCTAAAAACAACAGCTTTTCAAAGTGTAAACAGGCCTGCTGGTGCTGACAGAACATACTCAAAGTATTATTTTTAATTTTGTAACTTTGTACAAAAAATATATACTAAAGTCCCATCCCTTACGAAAAATTAGAGTTTATGGCAAACTTGTCGCAGATTTGCGACAGATCATTTTCACATAAAATTAGCTTTGCAGCAAACTTGCTGCAAATTGTCCATTGTTGCCAAAGGTTTGCCGGAGGTTCACCACTACCGGCGAAGAGCTGCAAACTTCTGGCAAACATCTGCAGCAAATCAAAAGCTCATTTGCATGTGAAAATAACAAGCGGCAAATTTGTGGAAAGATTGTGACTAGTTTAGATTTTTTTGTAAGGGATGTTAAAGGTGCACTCAGTAATTTTTTCCTCAAAAACTTTGACTCCTAAAGACATAAATTGTAATTTTGCAATAAATGTAGGAAATCATGAGCACTCACATTAAAATGAAGACTCCAGTCATATAATTTACATACCAAAATGACTTGAGGGTGTTGCATATAATCCCATAGACGCTTCTCTTAGCTAAGGGAAACCGTTAAGGGATTTACTACAGTGAGCAAGGTTTTACCATAATAAAATTTTACTGTTACCATGGATACCTACTTTCAGAATATTAGAAATGTCCCGACCAACATTTGGGCAATTTTACCACATAGAACATACTTTAACTTTATACTATGTTTTTATTTTCATTTAAATGGCTATTAAACTTTCTCACTATCATTATTAATACATAAATTATTGTCAGACCTCTTCTGAAGCAGCGAATAAATGCATGAGGGGAGCATTGTCACGTGATAACTGTTCCTTTTCTCATCAATTTTCAGGCTGCCCCAATCACAGTTGTTTGTGATTATTGCATAAAGATTTTTTTTAAACTAATTTCTGGAAGAAACACGGGCGGATTTCCAATTGTATGATGTACAATCCTAGAAATGAATAGATTCAAATACTTTTTACAGTTCAAATCTTTCCCATGTAAGTAAAAAACCATCCTGAGTTCCCTATCTGTCACTCACTCGACGTTGTGTCGATGTAGTGACATTAGGGGTCACTCTTGGGAGCCCGAGACACCCCTGGTCTTTGATAAAAGGCCAATGAAAATTGGAGAGTGGTATTTGCATGCCACTCCCCTGGACATACGGGTATAAAAGGAGCTGGTATGCAACCACTCATTCAGGTTTTATGCCGAGGAGCCGATATAAGGTCCAGCCATTTCAGCGGGTAGTTCAGCGTTGTGGCAGGAGGGACACAACGTCTCGTTCCCTCTGTCAGGGAACGGAGGTTACACAAGTAACCATGACGTTCCCTATCTGTCACTCACTCGATGTTGTGTCGATGTAGTGACACTAGGGGTCCCTATACGAAACGCCACAATTGGCTGAACTGTGTTACGTGAACTGGCGGTCGACACGTAACCTCCCCCAACATAGTTATTAGTGTCGAACGGCCCTTTGGGGACAAGTCGACTACCCAAAAGATAGAGACAGGCTAACCCAGTCATGGCCTCTTTTCCCCTTCTTTTTTCACTCCCTAAAAAAGAAGGGGGATTATCCGACTGGGCTGCCAGGTCTAGTCAGGGGGTGTCCCTCCCAAGGAGAAAACACCGTGGAGACCACACCTCGCACAAAGAGAGGGGGGGATATTTAAGTGGAAAAATACGTCACATGGTCTTTCCAACCATGTGGAGAGTCTTCAAGGTAGATCCTACCCAACGGGGGAGGAGTTACTACAAACACGGAGACTGGGGCAGAGGGGCTCTGCCCGAGGAAGACGCAGTTTGTCAACAGGGAAACGAACTAGCAGAAGATATATATCGCATGGGGTTAGCCTTACAGGGAACCACCACATTCGGAGCACCTACCCCAGAACAGGACTCTTAGTTAGCACGTGTACTGGGCCGGCAGCGAGTCTCTCTGAAAACTCGACTGCCACAGGGCTCGGAGGAAGTCAACCAGGGAACAAAGTTTGTGAACACTACTGGGAATTAATGGCACACGTCTTCAGCTCAAAAGGAGGTGGAAGGCGCTATGTGCAAGCGATACACCCGGCCAGCTATCCCGGGCTTATCCGCTTGTTTTGCGTGCCACTGCCTGGGACGAAACCGGTTCCACCCGGAGGTTGTAGAACCTTGCAAAGGTGTTGGGTGTTGCCCAGCCCGCTGCTCTGCAAATGTCTGTTAGAGAGGCACCCCTGGCCAGGGCCCAGGAAGCCACTACACCCCTGGTAGAATGGGCTCATAGCCCTACCGGGGGCGGCATGTCCTGGACGAGATATGCCATAGTTATGGTGTCAATGAGCCAGGGAGCGATCCTCTACTTGGAGACAGCGCTTCCTTTACGCTGTGCACCAAAGCTGACAAAGAGCTGCTCAGAGATCCTAAAGCTCTGCGTGTGATCCAAATAGATGCGTAAAGTGTGCACCGGACACAGCAACGACAGGGCTGGGTCTGCCTCTTCCTGGAGCAGCGCTTGCAGGTTCACCACCTGGTCCCTAAAAGGGGTGGTGGGAACCTTGGGCACATAGCCCAGTCGGGGTATCAGGATCACGTGAGTGTAACCCGGACCGAACTCCAGGCATGTTTCGCTGACAGAGAACGTTTGCAGGTCACCTACCCTCTTGATGGAAGTGAGCGCAGTCAGGAGGGCAGTGTTCAAGGAGAGTGCCTTAAGCTCAGCTGACTGCAAATGCTCAAAGGGGGCTCTCTGTAAACCCTGAAGAACTACAGAGAGGTCCCATGAGGGAGCGAGGTGTGGTCTGGAGGGATTCATCTTCCTGGCGCCTCTTAGGAACCTGATGATCAGGTCGTGCTTCCCTAAGGACTTACCGTCGACTGCGTCATGGTGTGCTGCTATGGCGGCAATGTACACCTTCAAGGTGGAAGGGGACAGCCTCCCTTCCAACCTCTCCTGTAGGAAGGAAAGCACTGATCCGACTGCGCATCTCTGGGGTCTTCGTGTCGGGAAGAAATCCACTTAGCGAACAGACGCCACTTAAAAGGCATACAGGCGCCTCGTAGAGGGGGCCCTATCCTGAGTGATTGTGTCAACCACCGCAGGTCCCTGAGAAAGAAGTTCCTTCCTCAGGGGAATTTGCCAGGGGGAGCTGTTGCGAGGAGCGTGAGGTCCGAGTACCAGGTCTGGGTGGGCCAGTAGGGCGCTACCAGGACGACCTGCTCCTCATCCTCCCTGACCTTGCACAACAGGGTCTGTGCAAGCAGGCTCACTGGGGGAAATGCATATTTGTGCAGGCCAGGGGGCCAGCTGTGTGCCAGCACGTCTATGCTGAGTGGGGCCTCGGTCAGGATGTACCAGAGCGGGCAGTGGGGAGGATTCTTGGGAGGCGAACAGGTGCACCTCTGCCTGTTGAATTGACTCCAAATCAGCTGGACCACCTGAGGGTGGAGTCTCCACTCTCCCCTGAGGGTAACCTGTCGTGATAGCGCGTCTGCTGTAGTGTTGAGTTTGCCTGGGATGTGAGTGACTTGCAGCGACTTGAAGTGCTGCTGACTCAGAGGAGGAGACGGCGGGCAAGTTGTGACATACAATGAGAGTGCAGACCACCTTGGAGGTTGACATATGCTACCGTTGTCGTGTTGTCTGTCTGAACTAACACGTGCTTGCCCTGGATCAACGGACGAAACCTCTGCAGGGCAAGCAGAATTGCCAACAACTCGAGGCAGTTGATGTGCCAATGCAGTTGCGGACCTGTCCAGAGGCCGGTGGCTGCGTGCCTGTTGCAAACAGCGCACCAGCCCATTTTGGAGGCATCTGTCATGACCATGACGCACCTGGAGTCCAGTTCTAGAGGAACGCCTGCCCGTAGAAACGAGTGATTGGTCCAAGGGCTGAAAAGACGGTGACAGACCAACGTGATGACCATGCGATGTGTCCCGTGGCACCATGCCCATCTCGGGACTCGAGTCTGGAGCCAGTGCTGAAGCAGCCTGATATGCATCAACCCGAGCGGGGTGGCCACCGCCGAGGATGTCATATGCCGCAGGAGCCTCTGAAAAAGTTTCAGTGGAACCACTGTTTTCTGATTGAACGCCTTCAAACAGGCCAGCACTGACTGGGCATGCTCGTTCGTAAGGCGCGCCAGGGAGTCCAACTCCAAACCGAGAAAAGAGATGCTCTGAACCGGGAGGAGCTTGCTCTTTTCCCAGTTGACCCGAAGCCCTAGTCAGCTGAGGTGTGAGAGCACCAGGTCCCTGTGTGCGCACAACATGTCTCGAGAATGAGCTAGGATTAGCCAGTCATCGAGATAGTTGAGAATTTGAATGCCCACCTCCCTTAACTGGGCAAGGGCAGCCTCTGCGACCTTCGTAAAGACATGAGGAGACAGGGACAGGCCAAAAGGGAGGACTTTGTACTGATACGCCTGACTCTCAAACGCAAACTGCGGGAAGGGTCTGTGTTGAGGAAGGATCGAGACATGGAAGTACGCACCCTTCAGGTCTACCGCTGCAAACCAATCTTGAACGGGAGTCTGTGTAAAGCCTAGTTCAGTACTCACAGGTCCAAGATTGGCCGCAAACCACTGCCTTTTTTCGAGAAGTGAATCGCGTAGCCGAGTCGGACGGTCCGGACCAGCCATCGCAACGGATTGGAAAGCGCAAGCCACGCGTCCAAGTTCCGCACAAGGGGGACCAAAGGGACAAGGTCATCGGATGTACCGGCAGGTGGAGCCTCGCGGCGGGGCGGAGCTCGAGGTGCCACACCACGTCATGGCCGTGCTGAGTCTAAGGTCATCGAAGCACTTACCTGGCTCCTTGTGACCACCCCCGGAACAGCCTGGGATGGGGGAGGAAGAGGCCTGTCCTCGTGACCCGTGGAGACTGTCACATCGGGGGCAGATTTGTGCCACAGCTGGGCGCTCAGGGGCGGGAGACCGCCGCTGGAGCACCAAACCTGCCAAATAGAGTGGTGGATGGTGGTCGTGATGACAGCCGTGCACACCGGATACGTGACCCAGGGAACAAGGAAACCACTCTTGCGTACTACAGCCACTTGGGCATGCAGCACAATTAAATGCAAAAGGTAACAAAAAGATGGAGAGATCTGCTTACCAGCTCCAGAGCAGCGGGTTTCATCATCCCGGGGTCGAGTGTGCTGGGGAATGGGAGGTCTGCGGGGGGATACCCGGTGGAGGCGGTCCCATTGGGGTCCCCAAATCGCCCCCAGTGCTGGCCGCGCTGGCCTCATACCTGTGGGTAAAAGGACCGAGGCGGGGAGCCTCTGGGGTGGCTTGCTTTCTTACGAAGGCGAGCCGCGACCGCATCGTTGCCATGGACATGTCCTCGCAATGAGAACATGACCATCCACAAACGCTGTCTCCACGTGAGCAGTGCCCAGACACGAAAGACAGTGATCGTGACCATCAGAAGGCGAGAGATAAGGAGCGCAACCAGGAATAACACACAATCGGAAAAGCGTCTTTAAAAATACGTTCCTTGTGTGCCACTCTTTTAGAGAAATATACTCTTTTATTTCTGCCGAAGCACCCAGGGGCATTCTCTGCATTGCATCAGTGCAGAAGGGGGAGAAGCCGCTGAAATGCACCGTCAGATCCAGCAGAGGTGAATGAACAGTCGTGGGAATTCAGCTCAGTGAGCATGACCGTTCGGCTCCAAAGAGAAAATCTGAATGAATGGTTGCATACCAGCTCCTTTTATACCCGTATGTCCGGGGGAGTGGCATGCAAATACCACTCGCCAATTTTCATTGGCCTTTTATCAAAGACCAGAGGTGTCTCGGGCTCCCAAGAGTGACCCCTATGTCACTACATCGACACAACGTCGAGTGAGAGACAGATAGGGAACTCCAGCCACTTTTCCTCTAATCTAGCTCCAGCGTTGGTGTGTCCTGTTCAGAAATGATCACCCCAGACACCCCTATGAATTATTTCCTTTGAAGACAATTACCCTCCACTGCGAGAGCTTCAGAGATGTGAAAGGTGATAACAGACAGTCAGAAATCACTTTTTAAGCGATTCTTATCGGAAAATCTGTTCAGAACAACCCTAATTCATGGGTTTTAAACCCTTCAAAGTGCCCTGTGAAGGCATGATCAGCACCAGTTAGAACACAGCCAGACATTGTAAGGGTAGGGTGCATTTTCATTCAAAAAAACATTTGATTGGACAGAAGGTTTGATGATAGTCATAAAAAGTCATAGAATTGTTTTATCCGTATTGGTGGAAGAGAGACAACAGATTTTAAATGCTTGTATCTCATGAAAACGTTTAGAAGTACACTAACAAATAGATGACCTTAAAGGTAAAAGATGTAGATGAAAAGCAGAAAAACTTTAATTTTGATTTCACAGGATCTTTAAGTGCCATTTTTCAAAGTAAACCTGAAGGTTGGGAAGTTAAATTGTTTCAAAAAACAAGATGGATTCGTTTATATATCCAAGTGAAGAGTACAGTAGTTCAGGGCGATTTATTTCGCGATAGAAAAACTATTGCAGGAGTACATATTTGACCATCACATAATATGAGAAATTGTCAGCAAGCTGGAGGGCAATCTAATAGAAACACACACACACAGAAATGTGCCTAGAATTTTCTGCTCTCCGCATCTTTATAAAATGTATAAATGGATGCATTAAAATCATAACGCATGTTGATTTGCGATATTTTGCGAATATTTTTATAGGCTGTATATCTTACAGTCTTATGGACCACCACTAATATTCTTAATTTAGGATGGCAATCAGTTCTCTGCACATTTAAACAAGCATCTTAACATCTTGCACCACCATCCACCCCTTACTTGACACAGTCATGAAAATTCAAAGGTGTCTTTCTCAAGAGGGCTCTTACCGGCTGCAAAAAGCAGAATCCTTCATTAATTGGTCTACATGCAAAACTCAGGATGTTTTTTTACTTACATGGGAAATATCTGAACTGTAAAAAGTATTTGAATCTATTCATTTCTAGGATTGAACATCATACAATTGGAAATCCACCCATGTTTCCTCCAGAAATTAGTTTGAAAAAAAAAAATCTTTATGCAGTAATCACAAACAACCGTGATTTGGGGCAGCCTGAAAATTGATGAGAAAAGGAACAGTTAACACATGACAATGCTCCCCTCATGCATTTATTTGCTGCTTCAGAAGAGGTCTGACAATAATTTAATAGTCATTTAAATGAAAATAAAAACATAGTATAAAGTTAAAGTATTTTCTATGTGGTAAAATTGCCCAAATGTTGGTCGGGACATTTCTGATATTCTGAAAGTAGGTAGGGACATGTTGTATCCATGGTAACAGTAGAATTTTATTATGGTAAAACCTTGCTCACTGTAGTAAATTCCTTAACGGTTTCCCTTAGCTAAGAAAGTGTCTATGGGATTATGTGCAACACCCTCATGTCATTTTGGTATGTAAATGATATGACTGGAGTCTTCATTTTAATGTGAGTGCTCATGATTTTCTACATTTATTGCAAAATTACAATTTATGTCTTTAGGAGTCACATTTTTTAATGAGGAAAAAATTACTGAGTGCACCTTTAACATCCCTTACAAAAAATCTAAACTAGTCACAAACTTGCCGCAAATTTGCCGCTTGTTATTTTCACATGCAAATGAGCTTTTGATTTGCCGCAAATGTTTGCCAGATGTTTGCAGCTCTTCGCCGGTAGTGGTGAACCTCCGGCAAACCTTTGGCAACAATGGACAATTTGCAGCAAGTTTGCCGCAAAGCTAATTTGTATGTGAAAATTATCAGTCGCAAATTTGCGACAAGTTTGCCATAAACTCTAATTTTTCATAAGGGATGGGACTTTAGTATATATTTTTTGTAAAAAGTTACAAAATTAAAAATAATACTTTGAGTATGTTCTGTCAGCACCAGCAGGCCTGTTTACACTTTGAAAAGCTGTTGTTTTTAGAGACTAGAGGCATGAAAATGAATACATATTTATTATTGTAAAAGCTGAAATCTTTAACCCCAGCATTTTTTCCTCACATATTTCAACACTATAGCTTTAAGGCAGAGAGAACAAGCTGAGCGTGAGATAATGTCAGTTCTTCACAATCAGTCACTCCTCATTCCTGTAAAACAGACATCAGTAACATGTTTCAACTTGAAATATTTGGAAATATATTTTCTTATTTCATAATGCTATGTTGTAATAAATTGTTGTCATATACTGTGAACAGCACTGTATGATTGCTGTTTGTACAATAATATAATTCATACAATAAATCATAACAATAATGTTGTATATTAACATGAGTTAATGGTCAAACAATGAAATATTCTTTAACAGCATTTATTAATCTTGTTTAATGTTTATTTATACATAATCAATTTATTTGTTATTTATTTGTGGTGCATGTTTTACTTGTGTTTATGCTAATGTAGGTTTCACAACATTATTATAAAGCATTTTTTCTCTGACATGTAAAATTAATTCTTCATGATTGCAAAAGCTGTGACCTTTGACCACAGAATTTTTCCCTCATATATTTCAACTAGGGCTGTAAGTCGATTAAAAAAATGGTAACAATTTACAGTAAGGTTCCATTTGTTAACATTAGTTGTTAAGTATTGGTACCATGAACAATCAATGAACAATGTTTTTACAGCATTTATTAATATCAGTTAATTTTAGTTAATAAAAAATACAATTGTTCATTGTTAGTTCATGTTAGTTCATAGTGCGTTAACTAATACAACTTTACATTTTAAAAATCTATTTGTATATGTTGAAACTAACATTAAATAACATTAGTAAATGCTGTAAAATTGTTGTTCATTGTTAGTTCATGTTAACTAATATTGTTACTGATGTTAACAAATGGAACCTTATTGTAAAGTGTTACTAAACATTATAACTACATGCAGTTTTCTGTGATTCAAATGGGCAGATTCAATTATCATATCAAGCTTTATTGGAAAGATTTCCAATGCATTATTAGACAATATACATACATATACAAATCAAAAGTAATGCTGAGGTTTGATTTGCTCTAGTTTTAAATCTCAAAACTATCATTTTTTTCTGGCTGCTTTTAGTTTTTATCACGCACATGCCTGGTCTTTCTCGTGCAGATTTGCTTTTGACACTTTTTCAGATGACAGTGAGTAAGCATTTTCATTGGTGCTGAGCAAGACTTGATCAGGCAAAAAACCTTGTGGTTTTTGGGCACCTGTGACTGGTAAAACATAATCCTCATATTAGCTGAGTAGAAAACTGTGTTGGATTGGAGCTGTTATTGCAATTCCCACTGTTTTGGTTATGCACTGTCTCCTGGGTGCAGGTGATATACACCAACCTGAGAGCAGTGTTAAGCAAGTCCCGAGCCATTTCTCTTCCTCTGCATTGTCCGTACAACTGCGCCTTTGTTTTCCTGCCTCAGACATCTCTGCCACAATGTCGACTCTACTCAATTTCGGTTTCCCTTAAAGTCGCCCTGAAGTGACTTGACAAGCGAGGTTGGAGTTACTGTTTTAATGTATTTCCTACTGAAAAAGGAAGTGGGGACGAGACATGTCAAACTACTTGCCTTATTTTTAAAAATAGCCAATAGGATTTGGTTTTTAGCCACACACACCCCTTTCCATCATGCTGATCAAGCTAGAGCACTCTTACAGGGGAAAATTGAGAGGAAATCTCAATATTGGCCAGCTTTTCCAAATATTTGCAAACCGAACAATGATCTGTTTCAACATTACTACATAACTCTCGGGCCCCCGAGGGGTTAGAGAATCGTGGCCAGTGTCATTGGAAAGGGCTCATCGAGATGTGTAAGGGCCCCAAACTTGGTGTCCCGGGGCCTCTCCGTTCCGGAGATATGGCCGTCGAAAGAGTCGTCCTCTGGAGAGAGTGTAATCTCGGAGACCCGGAGGACCACAGAAACGAGGCTGGGCGCAATCGAAGGGTCCCTTCAAGCCACGTCGGATGAGCCTATATCGAGTCCAGGGTCAGTCCGGTTCGGGAGGTAGAGCCCCAAATGTAATCCGTCACGTCCACGTGAAGGCTCGAGGGGCCGCCACTCCTCGCAACAATAGATTAGGGAGGTGAGGGTTGGCTCCTCTGAAAGGACTCAGAAGGCCGGTTCGAACGCGACCAATCCAGAGTCCGTGGTGTGTCCGTACCGGGAGATACGTCCGTGGGACATCGGGCAGTCCAGAGCCACTGTATCCGGAATGGAACCTCCCACGAACCTGTGGCCTGACTCGTTGGAAAGATCTAGGTGATAACTTTCGAACGAGACCAACCATGAGTCCGTAGGTAGTACCTTTCGGGAGATATGGCCGGCGGAAGATTCGGTTTTTCACAGGATCCTATCTCCGAATCAGGAGGGGCTGGAGAGTTTGGAGGTGCTGAAACAACAGGTAAGTATGAGGTTTTATCCTAGCAGGTGCTCGTGAGCTCCAAGGGGGACAGTGAAAGTGATGTTAGCTGAAGTGTGTGACACCTCTCTAGGCATGATAAACAACACAAAGGGCCTGTAAGAATGATCAGAATGTGTAAAATAACAAAGTCAATGCAGTCTGAATGATCTGTTGATCCATGTTGTCTATTGCAGTGACTGTAGCCGAGGAGGGTGTGTGTATCACTGGATTGACAACTTGCTCCAGGCCCCTGGAGGTGCACAAAGAACACTATCAGGTGCACGTGAGCTCTATGGGGCCAGTGTCAGTGGCATAAGCCGAGGTGTGTGACACCTGTGGGCATGATAAATAACACAAAAGACCTGGAAGAATGATCAAAAAGTGTAAAAAAAGACTGTCATCATGGGAGAAGGTGTAAGAACCATCCCCTCTGCCATACCGGGTGAGGCCGAGGGAGTGCACCTTGGTGGGCATAAATCAGCTCTTTGTACTGCCTGCAAAAAGTGATGTTGAAAAATGTTTTGGTTGAAAAAATGACGAAGTATATTAGGGAGAGGGTGTAAGAACCAGACCCTCCGCCAAACCGGCTGAGGCTGAGAGGGTGCACCTTGGTGGGCATGAAGAGGCTCAATGTAGTGCCTGGAGGGTCAAAAGTGTGTGTTTTACCCCAAAATGACACATTTTCGGGAGTTCACGTTTCTCCAGGGTCTTCGGCTGTCCAAGCCGGATTTGCTCAACCCTGTCAGCCTCGGGTGCGAAGGACTGAGGGTTGAGGGGTGGGGTGCCATCGGAGATTTGTCTGACACGCTTTTTTGTGGACTTAGGTTTTGGCAGACTTTGTAAAAGCTCCATGTAAGTCAAGGTAAAGGTAATGGCCTTTCATCCTTCACTCAGGGCGGATGGTGGATGCTCTCACAGGTGCTGAGAGTCAGTGTAAGCGGTGTGAACGTCTCTGAGAGTCCGAGGAGTGTGGTGCCCTCGACTTGAAGTGATTTCATGCGGCCTGGATGAAATGAAGTGGAACTCTAAGCATTGTAAGCAGGTGCCTCGCTGACAGTGATGCAAGCCATGGAGGGTTGTGCCCCTCGGCTTGAAGCAGGTTCTGAAAGGCCTGGATGTTAGAATCTCTAGTCAGCAGGTGAATGGGGCATTGCAGGCCAGACACACACTTTTTTTTCTTTTACCTCTGGTCAATTGGAGTACATGACGCACCTGGGGCAGGCGCCTGCCCGGTCTTTTTGGCCGCTATGGGCACTCGGTTCCTCCCCGCTCAGCGCGTCGGCTTCCAGGGGCATTCTACCTCAAAGGCATGAGCACAGCGGCCGCTGCGGGAACAGCAAGAGCATTTGCCCCTCCGCCGCCTCCCCTTCGCCCCCGAGAAACACACCTTTCCCGGTTACATGGCTCTAGGGCCATACCCCCAAACACTTTAGCCAGAGTACGGTCCGCTTCACGCCCCTATGAGTGGCCACGTTTCCACCGCCCCACAAGGTGGAGGGCGTGAGACCCGTGTGTAGGACCCCAGTGCACATTCGCCGGTCTACCTGTTGATCCTGCCAGTAACATATGCTTGTCTCAAAGATTAAGCCATGCAGGTCTAAGTGCACACGGACTGTACAGTGAAACTGCGAATGGTTCATTAAATCAGTTATGTTTCCTTTGATCACTCCCCACGTACTTGGATAACTGTGGCAATTCCAGAGCTAATACATGCAAACGAGCGCTGACCCCATGGTCCCTCCGGGGGTTGTGAGGGATGTGTGCATTTGTCAGATCCAAAACCCATCCAGGAAAGGCCTCGCGTCCGACCCGGCCTCTTCGGTGACTCTAGATAACCTCGGGCCGATCGCGCGCCCTCCGTGGCGGCGACGACTCATTAGAATGTCTGCCCTATCAACTTTCAATGGTACTTTAGGCGCCTACCATGGTGACCACAGGTACCGGGGAATCAGGGATCGATTCCGGAGAGGGAGCCCGAGAAATGGCTACCACATCCAAGGAAGGCAGCAGGCACGCAAATTACCCACTCCCGACTCAGGGAGGTAGTGACGAATAATAACAATACAGGTCTCTTTCGAGGCCCTGTAATTGGAATGAGTGTATCCTAAACCCATGGGTGAGGACCCACTGGAGGGCAAGTCTGGTGCCAGCAGCTGTGGTAATTCCAGCTCCAATACTGTATATTAAAGTTGCTGCAGTTAAAAAGCTCGTAGTTGGATCTCGGGCATGGGCTGGCAGTCCGCCGAAAGGCGAGCCACCGCCTGTCCCGGGCCTCCCGGCGCCCCCATATGCCCTTAACTGGGTGTCTGGTATGGGGCCCGGAGTGTTTACTTTGAAAAAATCAGAGTGTTCAAAGCAGGCCGAGTGACGCCTGAATACTACAGCTAGGAATAATGGAATAGGACTCCGGTTCTATTTTGTGGGTTTCGGAACCGGGGCCATGATTAAGAGGGATGGCCGGGGGCATTCGTATTGCGCCACTAGAGGTGAAATTCTTGGACTGGCGCAAGACGGACGAAAGCGAAAGCATTTGCCAAGAATGCTTTCTTTAATCAAGAACAAAAGTCGGAGGTTAGAAGACGATCAGATATCGTCGTAGTTCTGACCGTAAACAATGCCGATCCACGATCCGGCGGTGTTATTCCCATGACCCGCCTGGCAGCGTGGGGGAAACCATGAGTCTTTGGTTTCTGGGGGAGTATGGTTGCAAAACTGAAACTTAAAGGAACTGACGGAAGAGCACCACCAGGAGTGGAGCCTGCGGCTTAATTTGGCCCAGGGCGAGGGAAATGTGGTGTATGGAAGACCGTCTTCTCCCGGCGCGTGCCGGTAACGGCCCCCGCCCTGTCGGGGTACAGTCTACTCGGAGTCGGGTTGTTTGTGAATGCAGCCCAAAGCGGGTGGTAAACTCCATCTAAGGCTAAATACCGGCACGAGACCGATAGTCAACAAGTACTGTAAGGGAAAGTTGAAAAGAACTTTGAAAAGAGAGTTCAAGATGGCATGAAACCGTTAAGAGGTAAACGGGTGGGATCCACACTGTCTGCCCGGAGGATTCAACTTAGCGGGCATGGTCAGCTCGGTCGGCGCGCAGATCCCCCTCCCTTCGGGGTTGGGGACCGCCGTCCGGCTCGGGCTCGGCCACCGCCGCCGGGCGCACTTCCTCTGTGGCGGTGCGCCGCGACCGGCTCCGCATCGGCTTGGAAGGGTCAGGGGGCGTAACAAGTCCAGTTATTTATATCTAAATACAGGCTATTGTTAAGATATTAGAATGGTAGTGTTAGAGTGACTGAAGTCTGACCTTTGTCACTGTTCATACAAAATCCAGTCAAAGCAAGTGAGAATGTCCTGGTTTCTTTCACAACCTCCGTTCCCTGATGGAGGGAATGAGACGTTGTGTCAATGTAGTGACACTAGGGGTCACTCTTGGGAGCCCCAAACACCTCTGCTCTTTTTTAAAAAAAGGCCAATGAGAATTGGCAAGTGGAATTTGCATGCCACTCCCCGGGACATAGGGGGACATAGTCTGAAGCCAACGTGTAGGTGCCACAGCTCTTCGGGCATGCAGTGACTCTCCTCCCGGCCCTCCACCGGGGGATGGAGTGGTCTGCTTACCATCTCTAGGCCTGCAGCAGGTCTCCACATGCCTGGGTCGCCCATCTCAGGGGCTCTTCGAAGCCTTTCTCGGGTTCTTGTTGGCCAGCCGTACCCGTAGGTAGAAGGACCGAGGCGGGGAGCCGCTGGGATGGCTTTTTCCTCTGACGAAGGAAAAACTATGACCGCAGCGTTGCCATGGTCACGCTCTCGCAGTGAGAAAATGACCCGTCCATGAACGCTGTCTCCACGTGTGCAGTGCCCAAACACGTAAGACTGAGATCGTGGCCATCGGAAGCGGAGAGGTAATGATCGCAACCAGGAAATACACACAAAGGGAAAGGTATCTTTAAAAAAAGCTCTCCTTTAATACCACTTTTTTAGAAGGGAAAATATACTCTTTCAGTAGGAAGAATAAACTCTTTTTAGCTGCTGAAGCACCCAGGGGCTTTCTCTGCACTTCACCAGTGCAGAGGGGGAGAAGCTGCTGAAATGCGCCATAAATCCAACAGCTTTTTGAGGTGAATGGAATGGCAGAGGATTCAGCTCGCTGAACACAGCCCCTTGACTCCAAAGAGAAAATCTGAATGAGTGGTTGCATACCAGCTCCTTTTATACCCGTATGTCCGGGGGAGTGGCATGCAAATTCCACTTGCCAATTCTCATTGGCCTTTTTAAAAAAAAGCAGAAGTGATTGGGGTTCCCAAGAGTGACCCCAAGTGTCACTACATCGACAGATAGGGAACCAAGGTTACAACATTAGTTTTTATACCTTTAGTAAGTTTACTGTTAGAGTTACAGCTTATACTATTTTTATTGTATTGTCTTGCTTCTTTTAAATACAACATTCTAATAGCTAATATGATTTACTTCTAACTCAGGGTATCCTTTTAGATCAAGTCTTCATACTTTTTTCAATAAGATACATGACTGCCCAAGTCATTTTCATTATACATTTGTTTAAGTCTAAAAAATATATATATCAGCAGTTTTAAGTCTTTAAATTGTTGATTCATTCTGTTTATATCACTTCAGAATACTTGCTTTTTTTGTAATTAACATTTTTATTGATTCATATGCACATGACTCAACACATATATAATCAACATTTTACATTTAAAACCCCCTAATACAGTCCCACTCTGACCCCTAACGAACACCCCTGTGGTCCCACATAACACACACACAATCCAAATCTATATAAATAAATAAATAAAATAATAATAATAATAATAATAAGCATACATGATTAAACTAAACTACACTCTCCACATCCCCTCCCCGAGGGAGTCCCCCCCCAAAAACTAAATATTTGCCCCATTTTTTAACAAATAAGTCCCTAAACCCCAGCCTTCTACTTACCGCTTCCTCAAATTCAGCTACCCTCCCCATTTCCACACACCACTCTGAAAAAGAGGGTGCTCCACTTGACTTCCAACCCTTTAAAATTACTTGTCTGCCGATCATGAGATTGGTTAAAACCCAATTTTTAAATGTGATTATCCCCTAAATTCATGACTGCCCTATCACGCAAAATACAGAGTCTGGGACAAAGCAAACCCTGAATGTTCAAAACATCACACAAATAACTCTTAACCCTCAACCAAAACTCCTGGATCTTAACACCCCCCCAAAAGACATGAGTAGTGTCTCCAACTTCTGATTGGCATCGCTAGCAGGTGGGTGTGTCTTTAAGACCAAGTCTATATAATCTAGAGGGAGTCCAATAAAATCTATGTAAAATCTTAAATTGCATAAGGTGAACCCTTGCATCTCTAGATACAGATTTGACATTTTTCAGAATCTTAGTCCACACTCCATCCTCCAATACCAAATTCAAATGTTTTTCCCATAATCTCTTGAGAGAAGTCAAGGCTCCATCCCCCAGACTCTGAATTAGCAGGGACTAATACACTGATGCTTCATGACCTTTTCCAAAAGCAGCAATCACCTCTCCCAAAGCACTTGCCACTTTAGGGGTGTGTGTGCTACTCCCAGAAACAGTACAGAACATGTGGCACAGCTGTAAATACTTATAGAACTGAGATCTGGGAATCCCAAAATGATGAACCAAATTCTCAAAAGATCTCAACACTCCACTCTCATACATGTCGCCGAGTGTAGTAACCCCCCTCACAATCCACTCTGACCAGCAGAAAGGGGACTTGTTGATACATAATTTGGGGTTCAGCCATATGCTTGAGGCAACATTTAAATAAATGTTAAATACTCTGGCCACTCTTGTCCAAATCATGTGCAAATGTGAAATAACGGGACGTAATTTAACTTCTCCGGTTACTTTGATAGAAAGGCTTTGCAGTAGCTAAATAGGGGCAAGGACCTCCTGTTCAATAGAAAACCAGGGAGGGGCTCTTTCAGGTGGAAGTGACCAATGAGCCAAATGCCAAACACATAATAATAAAAACAAAATCGTGGGTAGTCCTAGCCCACCTTTGTCTATCGGCCTATGTAACTTATTAAAATGCAATCTAGGACGTTTACCATTCCAAATGAAGGACATCGCTATGCTATTTCAAATTGCTTGAAATAAGAGAGGGGAACATCTACAGGGAGAGACTGTAGCAGGTAGTTACATTTTGGAATACAATACATTTTAATAACATTAACCTTCCCAATCATAGATAAATGTAATGAAGCCCACCTGCCCACATCACTTGAAAAACTTTTTATTATAGGGTCAAAATTAACACTAAATAAATCAGACAAATTTGCTGGGAATAAAATCCCCAAATACTTAATGCCCTGTTTGAGCCACTGGAAGGCGCCCAGCTGGAAAACCGTTACTGGACAGTAGGCTGTCAGAGCCAAAGATTTGGATTTAGACCAATTGACTTTGTATCCTGAGAACTTGGAAAAGGAATGAATAATTCTGTGGAGGCAAGGCATAGACCTAGAAGGTTCAGAGACAAATAATAAAATATCATCTGCGTGAAGCAAAAGCTCATGCACCACACCTCCTGCAACCACCCTTTGAAAATCATCCTCCTTTCTTATCACGGCTGCTAATGGTTTCAGGGCAAGACAGAGCAATAAAGGGGAAAGAGGGCAACCCTGCCGAGTGCCCCTATCCATTTGTTTGTACCGCTGTTACATGGTGTCTATAAAGTAACTTAATCCAACCAATAAATGTACTTCCGAACCCATACATTTCCAAAATCTTAAAAAGATAATCCCATTCTTCCATATCAAACACCTTTTCGACGTCAAGTGAGATGGCAGCGACAGGAGACTGATCATTCGCTACTGACCACATGATATTGATGAGATGCCTGATGTTATCAGAAGAGCTACGGCCCTGAATAAATCCCACCTGATCTATATGTATAAGAGATGTCATAACCTTACTTAATAGGCTAGCCAGAATTTTTGACAATATTTTTACATCTAATTGGATCAGGTAGATTGGATGGTAACTTTTACACTCACTTGGATCTTTGTCCTTTTTAAGAATCAGACTGATCCGGGCTTGTGTCATGGTTGGAGGAAGCTACCCATTCTTTAATGATTCAGTTGAAACTTCTAACAAAAGTGGAGCCAGTTCTGCAGCATAGAATCTAAAAAATGATGCGGCAAAACCATCTGGCCCCAGAGCCTTGCCAATAGGTAGGGACTTAATTACCTCGTCAAGCTCCTCCAAGGTTATCTCGGAATCAAGAGAGTTTTTTTTTTTTTTGCTCAATCGTCAGTTTAGGAAGATCTAATGGTTCCAAAAAGTTTCTAATATCTTCATCAGTAGACGAAGACGAGGAACTATAGAGATCAAGGTAGAATTCTTTGAAAGCATTATCAGTATCAATGGCTGAGGTAAAAATTTCACCACCAGCAGATCTCACTGAGGGAATGATAGAAAGAGACTCTTTCTGCTTTATATATCTAGCCAAAAGCTTCCCTACCTTGTCACCTGACTCAAAGTATGACTGTTTTGCCCTAAATAACCAAAACTGCACTTTCCGCAACAAAACAGTATTATATCTATATTTCAATCGGGTCAATTCTCTGAGGCCATCAGCTGATATACGGCGCTTCAGCTCTGTAAATGCACTTTTAATATTCTCTTCCAACTCCACGAGTTCTTGTGCTTTGGATTTTTTTAATGAATGAGGCATACTGTATGATCCGACTCTTAAGAACCGCCTTAAGTGCCTCCAAAGCCACGCCCACAGAGGATACCGAGGACCGGTTGGTCTCCACATAAACATTGATTTCAGTCATTAGCATTTGTTGGAAATCAGGATTTTGCAAAAGGGACACATTAAGGCACCAACTATATTATATATAAAGGCGATTCTTTCTGACGTGGAGGATTTCGCTGTAATACGTCAATCGATTACAGCGATGGAAACAAAATTCTCTGAGCTAGTTACAAGAGTGACTGATGTTGAGAGACAAATCGATTTTTTGGAATCTTTGGAGAGGGAATTAACCGCTAATCCGCCCATGACCAAAGTTGATTTGGAACATCTCCTTGAAAAGCTTGAAGATCTTGAGAATAGAAACCGCAGGAATAATGTTTGAATTGTTGGAATTCCTGAATGAGGAGGGTAGAGATATGGTGAAATTCCTAGATGAGCTTTTCCCGAGTCTGCTCGACATAACAGGCCATAAGCTGGAAATCGAGCAAGCTCACAGAGTCCCAGCTCACAGATTTGCTGAGGGAGAAAGGCCCCGACCGATTCTGGCCAGATTTCTGAGATCATCCGATAAAGATATTGTGTTGCGCCAGGCGAGGAGCAAAGGGAAGCTTTCTTGGAAGAACCATAATATTTTCTTGTTCCCAGACTTTGCATACTCAACAAGAGAGAAACGCGATCGGTTCAAGGAATGTAAGAAACTCTTAAATCGGCGAAAGATCACTTTTGCTCTGATGTTTCTGGCCAAACTGAGAATAGAAACGAAGGTCGGTCACAAAGTATTTACATGTCCCAATCAGGCAATTTCTTATTGAATCAATGAGTGAGTAAACCATTGGGTGTTTCTCATGTGAGTGGGGCTCACTGTACTTTCTCTGGCTTTTGTGGAAGCTGGGCATCATTTTGGTTACTTTTTACTTTTTACGTTGGCTAGGCCAAGCAGCTGGAGCTTGTTTTGTGAATAACACTTTTCTTTAAAGAAACTTTTGCATTGAAGTTCCCGGCCAGTTTGAGAGTGGACACTACGGATGACTGCAAAATATCTACATGCTCACACAAAGGATGTCTTTTATAAAGTTGACGGATTGTGTAAGTCATGACATTTACTTTTATGCGGCCTCCGAGTGAATTGACTCGACCATCCGGGGAACTGGGATGCTGGTTTTGTTTCTTTTGCGTTGGTTCCGCCTAGCGGCTGGAGCTTGTTCTATTGAATAACACTCCTTTTGGAACATCTGTGTATTAACCTGTTCGTGCTTCATGCTTATTCCTCCTGCTGGCTGTAGTTTGTTTTGTTGAGTATTTTTATGGGACATTGGAATGATGTCATCTGTTGAACTCATAACAGCTGGCTCACTGAACATTCGTTATCTGTCCGAGGAATCTGAACGGTTTTATATCGGCTGGAATTTGTTTTGTGGAAGATCACACCTTTGAGACAGTTCTGTGAATGAATCTACACGTTCTTTGTGTTCATTCTTCCTATTTGCTGGGGTTTATTTTACAAAGTATTTTCTATTATGTAATTTTGCCTCACAAATTTGTGAGGCAAAATTGAGAAATCCGATGGCAAAGTTGTCGTGGGGGCTCATGGGCATTCATGGACCTTTTGAGTTTAAAGGCATTGTCGCCGGTTGGCGCTTTCGTGCGGGGTTAATGCGCACATTTTTTTTTTTTTCTGTTTGTTTTGTTCAGGGGGAATTTCGGGGTTTGATTGTTTCACTAATGGGGAATGTGGTCTGTATAATTTTGTTTTTGACACACTATTTATTTTTTCTACTATATCAAAATGTCAAATTTTTATATGAGTGTATTATCTCTCTCCACATGGAATGTAAATGGGTTGGGGCACCCCATAAAAAAAGGAAGGTTATTACTTTTCTTAAACGTAAGAAATATGATATGGTGTTTCTTCAAGAAACACATCTCTTCCCGCAGGAAGCTGAAAATTTTGGGAAGATATGGGGTGGACATGTTTTCTTTAGTGCTGGCTCAAGTAAGAGCAAGGGAGTCATTATATTGGTTAATAAACATCTACAATTCAAATGTCTCAAACAGATTAAAGATAAATTAGGAAGAGTCATTATTGTTTTAGCTGAAATTCAAGGGCAAAGGTTGATTTTGGCTAATATTTACGCACCTAACGCTGATGATCAGGGTTTTTTTTATAGATCTTGAAGGGATGCTGCAAACCACTGGCATACCTCATGATATAATATTTGGAGGAGACTTTAATCTTTTGATGGACTCAGTCCTTGATCATAGTGAAGCAAAAGTGTGTAAACCCCCTAGAGCAAAATTGACGCTTCACAGGATGTGTAAAAATCTTGGTCTTACGGATATTTGGAGACTTTTGAACCCATCTGGTAGGGACTATAATTTTTTTTTCATCAGTCCGTAAAATTTATTCTAGAACAGATTTTTTTATTTTTTATTTTTTATTAACACATACACTATCAATGAAATGTAAACATTATATATATATATATATATATATATATATATATATATAAAATCAACATTTAAACCCCACAACCCCCCACTCCCCGACCCCGCTCTCCCAAAAAACAACCCTGTGGTCAAACATAAGAAAATATATAGAAATAAAAATCAAACCGACACACATTATATACAGTACATATATATACAAACATAAATACGTATATATATATATATATATATACACATACATACATACATACACACACATAATAATCATACTAACTATAATACACTACTCTCTCCACACCCCACCCGAGAGCCCTCCAAAAACTCAAAATACCTGCCCCATTTCCGAATAAACTTATCCAAGCCACCCCGTTTTCCCGATGACACCTCCTCATAAGCTGCCACTCTCCCCACCTCCGTGCACCACTCCGGATATGGGGGCGCACCAGCTGACCTCCAACCCCTCAAAATAACCTGCCTGGCAATCATCACACATGTCAGAACCCAGTTCTCTATATGGCCATCCCCCACATCGATGACCGCCCCATCTCCCAGAACATAAAGTCTGGGGCAAAACAAAACCTGAGTGCCCACCACATCACACACAAAATTCTGAACCTTCGACCAGAATTTCTGGATCTCGACACACCACCAAAAACAAGGGCCATATCTCCATCCTCCGACTGGCATCTCCAGCAGGTGGGTGTGTCTTCAAGACCAAGCCTATACAGTCTAGAGGGGGTCCAATAAAATCTATGCAAAATTTTGAATTGTATAAGACGCACCCTTGCATCACTAGATAACATTTTTAAGAATCTTAGCCCACACTCCTTCCTCCAATGACAAGTTGAAATCTTTCTCCCATACTCTCTTGAGAGAAGTTAAGGCTCCGTCCCCCATACTCTGAAGTAACAGGGAGTAGCAAACTGATGCCTCATGACCTTTTCCAAAAGCCGCAATCACCTCTCCCAAAACCTCTGCCTCCGTAGGGGTGTGTGCTACTCCCAAAAATAGTACAAAGCAGGTGGCGCAGTTGAAAATACCTATAAAACTGAGGTCTGGGGATCCCAAAATGTTGGACCAAGTTTTCAAACGATCTCAACACTCCACTTTCATACAGGTCACCGCATGTAGCAACCCCCTCACAATCCACTTTTGCCAGCAGAAAGGAGACTTGCCAATACACAATCTTGGGCTCTGCCATATGCTCGAGGCAAAATTTAAATAAGTGCCAATTCAAACAATCTGGACACTTTAGTCCATGCCGAGTGTAAATGCGAAATAACGGGGTGTAACTTAACTTTTCCGATTAGTTAGATAGAGATGATTTGTAATGGCAAAATAGGGGCATGAACTGCCTGTTCAATAACAAACCAGAGAGGAGCTCTCTCAGGTGGAAGTGACCAATGAGCCAAATGTCTGAGACTGAACGCATAGTAATAAAACAAAATCTTGGGTAGGCCTAGCCCTCATTTGTCTGTTGGCCTATGTAACTTATTAAATGCAATCTGGGATGATTACCATTCCAAATGAAGGACTTCGCTATACTATCAAATTCCTTGAAATAAGAGAGGGGGACATCTACAGGGAGAGATTGTAGCAGGTAGTTAAATTTTGGAATACAATTCATTTTAAAAACATTAACCTTCCCAATCATCGATAAATGTAATAAAGCCCACCTGCTCACATCGCTCAAAACTTTTTATTAAAGGGTCAAAATTAACACTAACTAAATCAGACAAATTTGCTGGGAATAAAATCCCCAAATACTTAATACCCTGTTTGGGCCACTGGAAGGCGCCCGGCTGAAAAGCCGTTACTGGGCAGTACGCTGTCAGAGCCAAAGCTTTGGATTTAGACCAACTGACTTTGTATCCTGAGAACTTGGAAAAGGAATGAATAATTCTGTGGAGGCAAGGCATATATCTAGTAGTTTCAGAGACAAATTATAAAATATCATCTGCGTAAAGCAGAAGCTTATGCGCCACACCTCCCACAACCACCCCTGGAAAATCATCCTCCTTTCTTATTGTGGCTGCTAATGGTTCCAGGGGAAGACAGAACAATAACGGGGAAAGAGGGCAGCCCTGCCGAGTGCCCCTATCCAGAGTAAAATAATCTGAAATTAATCCATTTGTTTGTACCGCTGCTACAGGGTGTCTATAAAGTAACTTGATCCAACCAATAAATGTACGCCCGAACCCATACATTTCCAAAATCTTAAAAAGATAATCCCATTCTACCATATCAAATGACTTTTCGGCATCAAGTGAGATGGCAGCGATCGGAGATTGATCATTCTCTACTGACCACATGATATTGATGAGACGCCTGATGTTATCAGAAGAGCTACGGCCCTGGATAAATCCCACCTGATCTATATGTATAAGTGATGTCATAACTTTATTTAATTGATTAGCCAAAAATTTTGACAATATTTTTACATCTAGTTGGATCAGGGAGATTGGACGGTAACTTTTGCACTCACTCGGATCTTTGTCCTTTTTAAGAATCAGACTGATCCGGGCTTGTGTCTTGGTTGGAGGAAGCTTTCCATTCTTTAATGATTCAGTATAAACTTCTAACAAAAGTGGAGCCAGTTCTGTAGCATAGCATCTAAAAAATTCTGCGGCAAAACCATCTGGCCCCGGAGCCTTGCAAGTAGGTAGGGATTTAATTATCTCATCAAGCTCCTCCAGGGTTATCTCAGAATCAAGAGAGTTTTTTTGCTCAATCGTCAGTTTAGGAAGATCTAATAGTTCCAAAAAGTTTCTAATATCTTCATCAGTAGACGAAGATGTGGAACTACAAAGATCAATATAGAATTCTTTAAAAGCATTATTAATATCACTGGCTGAAGTAAAAATTTCACCACCAGCTGATTTCACTGAGGGACTGGTAGAAAAAGACTCTCTCTGCTTTATATATCTAGCCAAAAGCTTCCCTGCTTTGTCACCCGACTCAAAGTATGACTGTCTTGCCCTGAATAACCAAAACTCCACTTTCTGTGACAAAATAGTATTATATCTATATTTCAATTGGGTCAATTCTCTGAGGCCATCAGCTGACATATGGCGCTTCAGCTCTGCCTCTGCACTTTTAATATTTCCTTCCAACTCCACAAGTTCTCGTGCTTTGGATTTTTTGATGAATGAAGCATACTGTGTGATCCGACCCCTAAGAACCGCCTTAAGTGCCTCCCAAGCCACGCCCACAGAGGATACTGAGGACCAGTTGGTCTCCATATAAACACTGATTTCATTCGTTAACATTTGTTGGAAATCAGGATTTTGCAAAAGGGATACATTAAAGCGCCAACTATATGATTTCTTTTTCTCTTTATGTGGCAACACATCTAAACTCACCAGGGCGTGATCTGAGACTAAAATGTTTCCAATTGAGCAATTAACAACAGATGAAATGAGGGATTTGGATATCAAAAAAAAATCTATTCTAGAATAAATCTTATGGACTGATGAAAAAAATGTATAGTCCCTAACAGATGGGTTCAAAAGTCTCCAAATATCCATAAGACCAGGATTTTTACACATCCTGTGAAGCGTCAATGTTGCTCTAGGATTGTTGGGCCTCATGTATTCAAATAGGCATACAAAGGCAGGCCTAACACAGTCGTAAAAACCTAACTCAGGCCCCCACATACCAGGTCATAAATTATACTGATAAAAATCGTGCCAAAATCAAACAAAGGGAGTCCAAAACAGACTACAAATCCCATGAAGCCTTGCAAACTAAAAGATTGAACTCTCAACTCCTATTGGATGAGGCACACAACAGAACGTCCCTCAAACCATGACATCATCAGGAGTAGAAATACCTCTGAAATGCTTCCAGGATTTGCTTCCAGCAACTTTGTTCACCGTTTATTGACGTGGCTCATTGCTGCTCTCAGGTGCAACCTCGTGGCACAAGGAAGTAACGTCCGACTTGAAACTGTGGCCATACAATCTCCATCTCGCTGGATGAGTTGAGATTACTGTGTTCAACCGAACACTCTAACGGATCCAAAGGAGACCGCTGAGCAATCTGCATCTTCATCCGTTTGCCTGCAGAAGTGAAGAGATTAAAGATTTCTCAATATAATCAAGATCAATATAATTGATCTTCAATCAAGTCGACATTTCTGAGTTCTCCACCAGCCTGACGAGAATCAGCAGCCGTACGCCTGTTGACAGAGCGAGGAAACGGCCTCCCATCATCACCCGAGCCTCAAGGAACCGAGTCGGAGTTAAAGGACGGAGGAACACACATTCTGCATCCTCATGCGATTCAAGTAAGAGGTTACGTCTGGGCAGAGATAGAATATTATAGTGTGTTATTCTTGTGTTTCAAGGTTTTTGCTTGTACAGTTTACGGACCGCCATGTCCGCTCATTATTAATACTCACGGTATTAATTATCACAAATTTGTTTTGCTGTATTGTGGTCTAACCAAATTGGACTATTGTGCATTTTCGCCATCGCGGGTGAGACCGGCAAACTGTTTTGATCCATTAAGAGTCAAAGAACGCGGGACTGTTTACGAGCTGTCCACCGCGTCTCTGAGTGACAAACCAACAGCTGTTTCTCTCCCACGATTGCGAAATCGGCTTTAGGGCCGTCACTTAATTCTCTCTCTCTCTCACACACACACACACACACCCTCATGTGTTATAGGATTATCTTGATTTCCATATCTAATCATATCACTGTTTAGTTTGTAGTTGTAAGTCGGACGTTTATTGACTGCATTATATTAATTATAAATTGATATTACTGCATAAATAAACTTTATTTATATTACAAAGAGAAGTGTTTTGGTTTGTTTTGCATACGCCTGTGTCATGCTGATGGGATGTCAGTGCTCGGATTCAAGCCTTCATTCATTGCTTTTTTTTTTTTCCAAAAATCGATATTCTTCGGATGTCGATTTTCCTAAGAAAACAATCTAATTTTGAGACTGTTATACTATCTGGTTATTAGTCCCTGATTCCAGGGTGGTGCCCCGTCAATGTTAATCCTTATTAATATTCTGTTAATTTTTGATAATTGATAATTATCTTTGATAATTATTAATTATTGCTAATAACCAAACCCGCTCCTAAACGTAGTGCACTACATTTACTGGAGCCCCATATGAGGTTTTAATGAGTTAGATTCAATTAATTAATGTAAATATTAATTAATAACTAAAGAAATAATTATTAATTATTTCTGATAGTAACACTGATCTAAACAACCAGTAAAGCCCTACACCCCCGAACAAAACAAACAGAAAAAAGAAAAACGTGTGCATTAACCCCGTGTATGACAGCGCCAACCGGCGACAATCCCTCTAAACTCAAAAGGTCCATGAACGCCCACGAGCCCCCACGACAACTTTGCCATCGGATTGCACAATTTTGCCTCATAAATTTGTGAGGCAAAATTACATAACAGAAAATACTTTGAGAACTGTCTCAAAGGTGTGATCTTCCACAAAACAAATTCCAGCTGATATTCCAGCTAAACCATTCAGATTCCTCGGACATACAAACAAATCTTCAGTGAGCCAGCTGTTATGAGTTCAGCGGATGACGTAATCATTCCAATGTCCCGTAAAAATACTCAACAAAACAAACTACAGCCAGCAGGAGGAATAAGCACGAAGAACAAACAGATTAATCCACAACTGTTCCAAAGGAGTATTATTCAATAGAACAAGCTCTAGCCGCTAGGCAGAACCAATACAAAAAGAAACAAAACCAGCATCCCGGTTCCCCGGATGGTCAAGTCAATTCACTCGGAGGCCGCATAAACGTATGTACCATGACTTACACAATCCGTCAACTTTATAAAAGACATCCTTTGTGTGAGCATGTAGATATTTTGCGGTCATCCGTAGTGTCCACTCTCAAACTGGCTGGGAACTTCCATGCAAAATTTCTTTAAGGAAAAGTGTTATTCACAAAACAAACTCCAGCCGCAAGGCGGAGCCAACGCAAAAAGAAAAAAGAAACCAAAGTGATGCCCAGCTTCCTCAAGAGTAAGTACAGCGAGTCGACCCACTCACATGAGAAACATCTAATGGTTTACTCAGCCATTGATTCAATAAAAGACATTGCTTAATTGAGACATATAAATACTTTGTGACCGACTTTCGTTTCTATTCTCAGTTTGGCTGGAAACATTAGAGCTAAAGTAATCTTTCGCCGATGTAAGAGTTTCTTACATTCCTTGAACCGATCGCGTTTCTCTCTTGTTGAGTATGCAAAGTCTGGGAACAAGAAAATATTATGGTTCTTCCAAGAAAGCTTCCCTTTGCTCCTCGCCTGGCGCAACACAATATCTTTATCGGATGATCTCAGAAATCTGGCCAGAATCGGTCGGGGCCTTTCTCCCTCAGCAAATCTGTGAGCTGGGACTCTGTGAGCTCGCTCGATTTCCAGCTTGTGGCCTGTTATGTCGAGCAGACTCGGGAAAAGCTCGTCTAGGAATTTCACCATATCTCTACCCTCCTCATTCAGGAATTCCAACAATTCAAACGTTATTCCTGCGGCTTCTATTCTCAAGATCTTCAAGCTTTTTAAGGAGATGTTCCAAATCAACTTTGGTCATGGGCGGATTAGCGGTTAATTCCCTCTCCAAAGATTCCAAAAAATCGATTCGTCTCTCAACATCAGTCACTCTTGTAACTAGCTCAGAGAATTTTGTTTCCATCGCTGTAATCGATTGACGTATTACAGCGAAATCCTCCACGTCAGAAAGAATCGCCTTTATATATAATATAGTTGGTGCCTTAATGTGTCCCTTTTGCAAAATCCTGATTTCCAACAAATGCTAATGACTGAAATCAATGTTTATGTGGAGACCAACCGGTCCTCGGTATCCTCTGTGGGCGTGGCTTTGGAGGCACTTAAGGCGGTTCTTAAGAGTCGGATCATACAGTATG
This sequence comes from Myxocyprinus asiaticus, assembly GCF_019703515.2. Taxonomy (NCBI): domain Eukaryota; kingdom Metazoa; phylum Chordata; class Actinopteri; order Cypriniformes; family Catostomidae; genus Myxocyprinus; species Myxocyprinus asiaticus. The sequence goes on along the minus strand of NC_059354.1, from coordinate 1,417 downwards.
CCTCATTCATTAAAAAAATCCAAAGCACAAGAACTCGTGGAGTTGGAAGAGAATATTAAAAGTGCAGAGGCAGAGCTGAAGTGCCGTATATCAGCTGATGGCCTCAGAGAATTGACCCGATTGAAATATAGATATAATACTGTTTTCTTGCGGAAAGTGCAGTTTTGGTTATTCAAGGCAAAACAGTCATACTTTGAGTCGGGTGACAAGGTAGGGAAGCTTTTGGCTAGATATATAAAGCAGAAAGAGTCTCTTTCTATCATTCCCTCAGTGAAATCTGCTGGTGGTGAAATTTTTACCTCGGCCATTGATATTAATAATGCTTTCAAAGAATTCTACCTTGATCTCTATAGTTCTTCGTCTACTGATGAAGATATTAGAAACTTTTTGGAACCATTAGATCTTCCTAAACTGACGATTGAGCAAAAAAAAAAAAAAACTCTCTTGATTCCGAGATAACCTTGGAGGAGCTTGACGAGGTAATTAAGTCCCTACCTATTGGCAAGGCTCTGGGGCCAGATGGTTTTGCCGCATCATTTTTTAGATTCTATGCTACAGAACTGGCTCCACTTTTGTTAGAAGTTTCAACTGAATCATTAAAGAATGGGTAGCTTCCTCCAACCATGACACAAGCCCGGATCAGTCTGATTCTTAAAAATGACAAAGATCCAAGTGAGTGTAAAAGTTACCATCCAATCTACCTGATCCAATTAGATGTAAAAATATTGTCAAAAATTCTGGCTAGCCTATTAAGTAAGGTTATGACATCTCTTGTACATATAGATCAGGTGGGATTTATTCAGGGCCGTAGCTCTTCTGATAACATCAGGCATCTCATCAATATCATGTGGTCAGTAGCGAATGATCAGTCTCCTGTCGCTGCCATCTCACTTGACGTCGAAAAGGTGTTTGATATGGAAGAATGGGATTATCTTTTTAAGATTTTGGAAATGTATGGGTTCGGAAGTACATTTATTGGTTGGATTAAGTTACTTTATAGACACCATGTAACAGCGGTACAAACAAATGGATAGGGGCACTCGGCAGGGTTGCCCTCTTTCCCCTTTATTGCTCTGTCTTGCCCTGAAACCATTAGCAGCCGTGATAAGAAAGGAGGATGATTTTCAAAGGGTGGTTGCAGGAGGTGTGGTGCATGAGCTTTTGCTTCACGCAGATGATATTTTATTATTTGTCTCTGAACCTTCTAGGTCTATGCCTTGCCTCCACAGAATTATTCATTCCTTTTCCAAGTTCTCAGGATACAAAGTCAATTGGTCTAAATCCAAATCTTTGGCTCTGACAGCCTACTGTCCAGTAACGGTTTTCCAGCTGGGCGCCTTCCAGTGGCTCAAACAGGGCATTAAGTATTTGGGGATTTTATTCCCAGCAAATTTGTCTGATTTATTTAGTGTTAATT